>NW_027187208.1:368016-465858 GCF_028583685.1 Petaurus breviceps papuanus
AAAAAAAAAAAACCAGGGTTGAATAGAAAATTTGACATTCAGATACAAGAAGCAAGAGAAGCATGAGAAGGTAAACAGGGAAAAGAAATCTTAAGGAACTTATCAAAGTTGAGCTTTTTATATTCCTACATGGAAAAAATGATAATTTTAACTTATGAAACTTTTCTCAGTATGAGAATAGTTGAAGGGAATAGAAATGTGCATATATACACATATATACATATATATATGTGTGTGTGTGTATGTACACTTATATATATGTCTATAGAGGAGGGTATATGGGCATAAGAACATGAGTATGTGCATATATGTGTACACGTGTACATAGACAGAGGGCACAGGACCAATTGAATAGGAAGGGATGATACTTAAAAGGTGAAATTAAGAGGTGAGAGAGGAATATAATGAGAGGAGATGGGGAGAGACAGGATGGGGTAAATTATCTCATATAGAAGAGGCAAGGAAAAACTGTTACAATGGAGGGGAAGAACAGGAAGGCAAAAGGGAATGAGCCAACCTTATTCTCATTGAATTTTGCTTAGGGAGGGAATTACATACACACTAAATAGGGTATCTCACCCTACAGGAGAGAAGGGGAAGGGGATGACAGGAGGGATGATGGAAGGGAGGGCAGGCTGGGGGGAGGGAAGGTGGAAGCACCCACTTTTGAAAAAGGACAGGATCAAAGTAGAGAATAGAAAAAGTGGGGGCTAAGATAGAATGGAGGGAAATAGTCATTCTTTCACAATATATCCATTATGGAAACGTTTTGCATAGCTAAACATGTACAGCCTATATTGAATTCCTTATCTTCCCAGTAAGGGTGGGTGACAAGGGACGAAGGGAAAGAATCTGGAATTCAAAGTTTTAAAAATCAAATGTTTAAATATATATATATATATATGTGTGTGTGTGTGTGTGTGTGTATGTATAATTTTACATGTAACTGGGAAATAAGATATACAGACACTGTGCCCTACTGGAAAGTTGGAGGGGAGATGAGGGAAGATATGGGAGACAGCAGATTGGAGGAGGGGATATTCAGTGGGATCAATGTTTTGGGGTGGTGGATAGGGGGAAAATGGGGAGAAAATGTATAACTCAAAATCTTGTGGAAATGAATGATGTAAACTAAAAAACAAAAAAGAGAGGAAAATTTAAAAACAAAAATAGATCTAAAGAATTTGAGATATATTCATTGCTCATGGGTGGGCTGAGCCAATATAATAACAAAAAAAGATAACTATTTAAACTAATTTAATTATTCAGCACCATATCATTCAAAGTACCAAGAGGAAGAATCAATCCAGAGGAATTAGATGGGGGAAGGGGTGCTGTTGGTTCTGGAAACCTACTTTCATTGGAAATGGGTTTAAGAGAGGAAAATATATATACATATACAAAAGTATAAAAGTCTTCTAAATTTAAGAAAGAAATAAATCTCTAAGGGGATAGCTAGGGGGAGAGGATAAAGGAAGAATCAGGGTGAGGGAATAGATTAAAAGAGGGGTATTAAATGGGTGTTTAAATTTAGGAGAATGAGAGGATAAGAGAGAGGTTTAGAGGAGAGATGTGAAGAAATAGATCAAAGGAGTGTGTTCAAAATGGATTCTAGATTTAGGGGAATGGGGGGACAGGAAAGGATTGCTAGAGTGGGAGTAGGTTAAATAATAGTAGGGCAAGGTAGCAGGTAGAAGTAAAGTAGAAGTTTTAGGAGAGATAGGAGAAAAGAGATAAGCCCAAATATAAAGACACAATTAGGACTAGAATCTCATAGGGAAAGTTTATATGCATGCATGTATATATGTATGTGTGCATAACTATGTACATGTGAACATATATATTAGTACCTATATATATATTCATGTTTAATGGTAGCCTTGGAGTGGAAAGTAGAGAGGAAGGGGGGGGAGGGAATAAAGTAAAAAGCCTGCAACAGAGAACAAAAGAAAACCTACAAGGAAGCAAAGAAAAGATAGACAGCTTTCAACTTAACACACAATATTTAGGCTTTCTTGAAATGATAAGTTATTACTATATATTTTGAATCCTCACCTATGTTCTGCTGTACACGTGCCATGTTTTTTTCTTTTCTTATTTTATATTTCAGTTTATTATTATTTTTTTGGTTTTTTGCTTTTGTTTTTTGGAGGGGGGAAGGAGGGCAATTGGGATTAAGAGACTTGTCCAAGTTCACACAGCTAATAAGTGTTAAATGTCTGAGGCTGGATTTGAACTCAGGTCCTCCTGACTCCAGGGCCAGTACTTTATTCACTGTGCCACCTAGCCACCCCCTAAGTTTAGCATTTAAGTTTACAATGTTTCTTTTTATTTTCTTATTATATATTTAAGTTTTAGTATTTGTCTCAAAAATTAGAAAAATAGTTTATATATGTGTAAATATGCATGTGTACATATACACATATAGTCAGCATTTATGTAGCCCTTTGATATTTGCAAAGTGTTTTCCATGTTAACTCTTGTGATCCTTACAACAATCCTGTGAGGTAGGCTCCTTTACCATCCATATTTTATAACAGAGGGAGATATGATCAGGATCACAGACATAGGAAGAACCTGAAGCCTGATTTATATTCATTCTTCCTAACTCCACGCTCATCACTCTCTTCACTTGGCCCCCTTTGTGCCTCCCTTTCTGTACCTCTTACTAGCCCTGTATCTCTATTCTATGTGTTTATTGCTTTCTGTCTCTGTTCCTCTCTCCTGCTCCCTTTCTCAGTATCCCTCTATTTCCCTGTGTATGTTAGTGGGGCTTTGTCTTGCTTTTTGTCTCTTGCCATCTCTGTCTCTCTATAAGTCTTGGCTCCCCCAGCACATTATTTTGTGAGTTGGGCAAGTCACTTTCCCTCTCAGGGAGCCTGTACCATCAGGAGGCTGAAGTAGATGAATTGTCTACACCCTCCATGCCTCTTACTATACCAGAGAGTTATCACCACAGCTCCTTCTCAAATCAGACAAAAGACAGTATATACCTCACTCTGTGAAATTTAAAGTTCTATCTACATCACCATCAGGTTTGCTATTCTTGTTACTCTCTCAATAAATGACTCACTCTAACAGATATACATGGAAGTTTTTTGTAGCCCATATTATAGTAAGCAACTGTACTACTATTGGTCAAAGATATGTCAATGTTGTTACCATCAGTAAAATACGAGTTCATTTGGCAGTACCACTCAATTCATTGTAGCTTTTTACCATCATGTATTTTCTTAGTCACTAGATGTTCAAAGCACAACTACTATTGTGGGACTTGATGTTTTCCAAAACCAAATGAGAGTCTTCATTTTTAAAAAGGTTGGGAAACTACAAAATAGAAGGAAAGGGGTGGAATGGAGAACATCTTTGAAGATCAACCCCCCTTCCCCTCCTATAATATGCTCTACTCCCATAACAACAAATATAAGTAAGTCCTGGTTTGGAAATAGGAATTGCATGCCTATATACAGGAAAACTCCCAACACAAAGAGATTTTATTCCTTTTCTCAGACTCCTTCTCCTTTGCTGAAGGGGAAGAAGAGGACATAGCATCAGAGGAAATAAATGAACCTGCTCTGACAAGTCCAACCAAGCAAGAAAGGACCAAAGATAACTTTCCTGGATGAAGGGGAACACAGTAAAGCCCTGCAGAATGAAACATAAGTGAATCTCCTATAGAAAGATTTTAAAGTTTGGGTCCAGGTATAGGGGACAGAGGAAAATTGAAGAGAAAATGATACTCTACCTAGGGATCAGCTAGGTGCCTCAGTGCCCCCCTGAAGAATGCCTGCCTGAAGGTCGGGAAGCCTGTGACCCAAATCCCTGAACCACCTGATCTCCCCAAACATTCTCATCCCCCTAATTCCCTTATTAATTTGACTCCAACAAAACTCCACTCTCTCTTTTTTTCTTTCTTTCTCTCTGCCTTTTACTACCTGCTCATCTCTCTCTGTCTTCTTTCTTTGCTACATTTCTATGTTTCTGCTAGTGTGTTTCTCTCTGTTTCTCTTTCTCTCTGTGTCTTTCATTCTCTCTCCTCACCTCATTCCTCATCCACCCCCACCACCACCTTATCCCAACCCCATTTTTGTTTCTGTTTCTCTGTTTATATATCCATAATGCCAACCTCATGACCAATGTGTCTCTCCCCTTCATTCTATCTTGTTATCTGTTTTACTCACTTTCTCAAGCACGAACTCTTTTACTGTTGCCTGTGTTTTGCTAGCACATAGCACCGTGTCTGGCACATAGGTACCTAATATATGCTTAAAGATTAATTACTATGCTTCTTTTGGCCTCTTTCTGTTCCTTTGTCTCTCTTACTCAGAATTCTGACTCCACTTATCCATGTAACCTAAGTCCCTTCACTTCTTTGAGAATCAATTTCCCCATTTTCACAATGAACGGATTGGTCTAGACTGTTCCTAAGGCCCTTTCTAAGAGTCCCTTTCACTCTTCTGTGGCTCGCTTAATCTCAGCACCATCCCTTCTCTGTTCCTCCCCTTCCTCAGGATGCCTGCAGCCCTTCACTCCCCACCAACCTTGCTCTCCAGGCCACACAGTTGTTTGCTCTCCCTCTCAGACGCAGGGGCTTATCCAAGTCCCGGTGTCTTCAGAGATGCTGGCTGCAGCTGGAGTTTCACAGAACTGATGTTTCCTCTTCCGGGAGGCTGAAGTCCACAGCACTGGGGAGACCTTTTAAAGGTGAGGCAGAGCACTTGAAGAACAAAAAGTAAAAGCATTTTCAAACAAACAGAAGGAAATATTAAGAGAAATTTACAGGAAAAGAAAAACAAGGAGGAAAGTGGAACTTGCCCTACCACCACTCAAATTATTGTCTAAAGTGCTAATTAGCGAGAGTTGGGGACATAAAAATTTTGTAAAAGATAAAACAAAGGTAGTCCAGATTTAGAGCCAAGGGCAGACAGCTGTAATAATATATATTTTTTTTATTTTTCCTACACCAGTGATTCAATTTTTATAGAGAGCTCCCTCCACCAAAAAAAAAAAAAGCTATCTCTGATCTGCAGCTTTCATTCACATAGAGTTTTCCTGGGAAACTGAGAAGTTGAAGGACTTGCCTAAGGTGATGCAGACAGTTTATATCAGAGACAGTACTTGAACTCTGATCTTCTCGGTTCTTTGGTTGGCTCTCTTTCTACTATACCTCAATAGTTACCATATGTTTAATAATTGTGTCCAAGCTGACAACTACCAGATCTTTATTTCCAGTCTTAGTCTCTCTCTTGAGTGTAACTGCAAGCACCCTAACATATCCAGGATGGCTGCTAGCACAATTTCTTTGATTTGTTTTTCTAAAGGAAAGCAACTCAAAAGGGGTTAACAATCTTACTTTGATCAAATATATATATCATTCACTTAGTTCAGGGGAAAAATTCAGCACCCTGAACTTCAGAGAATGTAAACAGAAATTGTAAGCAGACAAAAAAATGCAGACAGAGAATATAACACATTTCAATAGACAGACAGGGCTTCTAGCTGTCTCACCATTACATACATACATAGTTACCAGAGAGAGAAACACCCACATCTAAGTTTTCAAAGCTGAGGGGCTCAACAGCTACCCAGAGTCTCATCTGGTCAAATCACACAACTCTTCCCATAAGTAAGCCCCAGAGCAAAACCTCATCTAAAAAGGATATATAGAGACTTCTCCAGAGTCAGAAGACATCACCATCTTAGTGCACCACTGACTAATCACAAAGAAACAAAAGGTGTGGGCCTTTCTGAAAAAAAGCCTCCCCTAAGCAAGCTTCTCTTGTTGGGTTCCAAGTGATGCCCTTTAAGGGGCAGGGAAGATCTTCAAATTCCCTTACCATTATACTGACCTCTAACCCCACATAATGAACTGCCTACTACTCATTTAGAATTTGATGTCCCATATAAATTTCAAACTCAACATTTGGGCTGCTAGGTGGCACAGTGGATTGAGTGCTGGTCCTGGAGTCAGGAGGACCTGAGTTCAAATCCTGTCTCAGACACTTAACACAAAAACTAGCCATGTGACCTTGGGCAAGTCACTTAACCCAAATTGCCCTCCAAAAAGCAAAAAAAAAAAAAACAACAACAAAATTAACTCAACATTTTTAAAACTTCCCACATCTTCCTACCCCCCCCCAAAAAAAACCTTCCCCTCTTCTGATCTTCCATTTTTTCTGTTGAGGGTACCACCATCCTGCCAGTTACCCAAGTTCACAATCTTAGTGTTGAGAAAGGAATGTATAATTTTCATATTAATTGACAAGATATGTGTAATGAATATACTAATAATTTAGTTTTTTCAAGACTGCCTTTCCCATTTTGTCAGTCAGACTCACAATGCAACTTGAACCAATCAATCAAACTTTTACAAGGCATCCTTCTACCTGCCTGCCTGAAACGAAACAAATCAAAGACTGTAGAATCTATTCCTGTCACAGAACTCTGGTTCTATACTTTAGGGGAGGTAGTCACAATCCTCAAAGACTTGACTCCAGAATTGTTGTATTGTGGGACATAGAGGTTTTCCTTGGGAAACCACTAAATAATTGTTTGTAATCCCCCCTACCCCCTATTTTACCAGTTGTGATTTAAGTATTGTGATTTAACCTGTTCTTTTGCTTCAGCTAAGAGAATATTCCTCACTCTAAAAGTGATTAATTAAATTACATGATTACTGGCACTGCTGTCTCTGGGCCTGCATTATGGGACTCTGAGCATTTTCAGGTCGGAGACTGGCTCAGTAAAAGTCTTGTTAACGATGTCATCCTCAACCCCTCCCTATTGCTTACCCCATATGCCCACTCAGTTTCCAGATCTAGTGACTTCTTCCTCCCCATTATCTCTCATATGCGTCCCCTTCTTCCCCCTTGCACATTTACTGCCCTAGTTCATTACCCATCGCCTGAATTGTTAGAGCGGCATCCTAATTGGTCTCACAGAATCATCTCTCCCTGCTCCCCACCCATTTTCTGCACAACTACCAAAGTGATTAATCTGAGGTCCAAAGCTCCCCTACTCAATCAACTGCACTATTTCCTTATTACCTAAAGTTTCAAATATAAACTTGTCTTGATGGGGATGGGATCTGAACACCTAAAAGAGTTCAGGATCAAGGGTGAGGGCAGTGTCATTGCAGGATTTCATGAAGGATTTGGTTCATGCCCAAAATGATTCTCACCAGGAGGAAGACTGGCTTCTTTACTTCAACTGAGGGGAAGGCCGAGGGACCCATCTTTTGGGACTGAGTGGGGACCGGAGGTCTTTTACTGAATTCCACTTTATTGGTCCCCCAAAAATGTACAAAGGGTTTTACCATTGGTTGATACTGGGGCAGAATGCTTTTCAGTGTATGGTAGTCCTGAGTGGTTTGTTGGTATGTGGGGGACACACAATTTGAGTTAAGAAAGCAGCTATCCCACTGGGAATAGGAAGGCTTCCCCCTAAAGAATATGAAGTGCATATCTCCCCTATTCCCAAATACATCCTAGGTATTGATATACTGCAAGGTTTGTGGTTGCTGACTTCCACAGGCAGGTTCTGCTTGAGAGCCCTCCTCTGGGTTACTAACACAAAGCAGTATAGTTTACCTGGAGGGCATAAGGAAATTGGTGAGACTGTTTTAGAACTACAGAAATTTGTGATAGCTCAGCCAACACATAGTCCTTTTGCCTTCCCAATGTGGCCAGTGGGAAAGTCTGATGGCTTGTGGCATATGACTAGATTACATGGAATTGAATAAGGTTGTATGCCCCTTGCATGCAGTGGTACCTTCTGTATGTAATGGCCCTCAAGGACCAATTGAGTCCCAAGATAGAAGCTTATCATTGTGTTTTGGATTTGCCTAATGCTTTTTTCTCTATTCCTATAGCCCCAGAAATTCAAGAACAGTTTGCCTTTTTGTGGGAAAGGTGACAGTGGACAGTTCAAGTGTTTCCTCAAGGCTATTTGCATAGCCCCATTTTGTGTCATGGTCTGGTAGCCACTGACTTGGCTGAACAAACCAAGACAGACCATGTGAAACTGTATCACTATATTGATGATATTATGTTAACCAGTAACTCTCTTGCAGACTTGCAAGCCCCTGCCCCTACCTTGATGGCACAACTACATGAGAAAGAATGGGCAGACAATCAAGACAAAGTCCAAGGGCCTGGCTTATCTGTCAGATTCCTGGGTGTTGCTTGTTCAGGTAAGACAAAGGTTATGCCTTCTGCAGTTATTGATAAGATACAAGCCTACCCCACCCTTACAACTGTAAAGCAATTGCAGGAATTTTTAGGTTTATTGGGATATTGGAAAGTGTTCATCCCTCACTTAGCTCAGATCCCGAGACCCCTTATGTGGTATGGTACATAGAGAAGGTCAGTGTGACTGGAAGGAGGAGGGTACCCAAGCCTTCAGTCCTGCCAAGGTGGCTGTTAAAGCTGTGCAAGTTTTAGTGTCTTTGATTCTTCACATGCTTGTGAATTAGATGTTCCTGTAACCCCAGAGGGATATGGATGGGGACTTTGGCAAAAAATGGAGAGAACCCAGCAACCAACAGGGTTCTGGTCACACTTATGGAAGGGAGCAGAGGTATTGTACTCTTTGACTGAAAAACAGTTATGTGCTGTGTACCATGCCCTCCTTGCAACAGAACCTATCACAGAAGGGGCACCAGCAACAATGCATACCACTTTCCCCATAGCCGGATGGGTGCATAATTGGAATCAAAAGCCAAGAAGTGGTGTAGCACAGCCTTGGCTAAGTGGAGTTCCTACCTAAAACAGCCAAGCTCAAAGTCCACCAGTCCACTGAGCACTGAGCTTCAGGCAATCTTTGAACTGTTACATATATGTCTGATAAGGCAGAGGAGGTTATGGATTTGACTGTATTGGAAAGCCCCTACAAAGAGGGCAAGGGACCCATATCCCCTACTGCTTGGTACACGGATGGGTCCAGCTGGGGGCAACCCCCAAAGTGGAGGTCTGTGGCCTTCCACCCAGAGACTGAGACTATATGGGATGGAGGCAGGAGAAGGGCAAAGCAGTTAGTGGGCTGAGTTGTGAGCTGTATGACTTGTGGTAACCCATGAGAAAGGCCCTTTAACTCTTCATACTAACAATTGTCCTATATTCCATGGCCTAAAAATCTGGTTATCAACCTGGTATTCTTCCCAATGGTTAGTGAGTCATTGACCATTGCAGGGTGTGGACAAGTGGAAGGACTTGTGATCTGGAGGACAGCAGAAGGTGGTAACCATGTTTCATGTAACTGGACATACTCCCCTGGTTTCACCTGGGAATGATGAGGCCGATACACTAGGACAAGTGTTGTGGTTTGAAGATGCCCTGGCCTCAGATGTGGCACAGTGATTGCATCACAGATTACATTGTGCTGGGCCCCACACATTGTGGAAGATTGTTAACCAATGAGGCTTGCCCCTAACCTATGAAGAAGTTGTTGCTAACCATGATTGTTTGGCCTATTCTAAACAGGACCCTTGGCACATACTGCAGGCAGATAGCACTGTGACATGGGAACTCCAGCCCCTGGCAAGGTGGCAGATTGACTATATTGGGACACTCCCACTTTCACAGGGTATCAGTATGTTTTGACATGTATTGATAATAGGATTCCCTGCCTGGCATGCTGATTGAGCCCATTCAAAGAGGGGACTTGAGCAATTATCGGCTGCATATCATTGCTACAAAGTGCTGGAAAGTGACCAGGGCACTCACTCTTCTGCTTGTGCTATGCAGTCCTGGGCGAAGGACCAGGGCATGGACTGGCATTTTTATACCTCCTACAACCCACAAGGGGCCTGCATCATTGAGTGATACAATAGAATGCTGATGCAAACCCTAAAAGGAGACTATGAAAGGGTGGGCCACTGTTATTCCAGCCCTTGATGAAAGGCCTTGGTGAGGATGAGCAGCCCTACTTTTTGCAGTATGTTACTTCCCCAGTGCAGCTACAAGTACAGACTAAAGATGAGTTGTTGAAACCAGGTTTGAACAGTAAAATAACATTCTTTTGCCAGCACCAAGAGCACCAAACCCAAGAGATACAAAGGTCTGGACATAGTCTTGGACTTTACAGCCGACTAACGCTTTTCAGTTGACTCTGCTGGCCCTTTGGGGGGCAGGACTACATGCAGGACTTTTTTGTGTGCCATCTGTGAGGGCTGTGTGGCCACTGACCTTGACAGTGGTGTATCTACACTGTTTATCAGTGTGAGGAAAGCTGTTTTGAGGGGGATGTCTGTGCTGACTTTGTGGATTTTCCCCTCACCCCCTGTGCCTCTACACATTTCCCCTTCTGTAACTCCCATTAGGAGAGGCATAAAAGTCTGGTATACCAAAATGGACTGCAGCACTATCCTGGCCATGGTGTTATCACAAGATAAATCACTTGCATGTATACTTCCTGATGGTCAGGTTTTGCCTTGGTTAATGACTTTGCCCCATTTGTCTTATCTTCCTTAAGGTATACAGAACCCAACTTGTGCATGGACTGGGCCTAGCTAGGGTGGCCAATAAATCGGTTTGTTAGTGCTGCACCAAGATCCCAACTAGTGTGGTACTTGGATTGCTGTAGAGAATTCATCTGCGGAACTCTACTTGGACTGACCCATAGGGGTGGAGAGATGAGACCACCCAACACTTGAGACCCATTATCAGCTTAACCACACTCAAACCCCTTTAGGTTATTCAATGTGGGATTGGCTGGGATGGACCACTGCCACGATGGTAGAGCTGGTGGTCACTAATAAACTCTGTGTAGAACATACTGACACCAGATACTACAGTAATGGGGTGGATACCTACTCCCCTGTGTCACACCATCAAGATTGTCAGTACTCTGAATATAACTAATCCAAAAGACTGGTGGTGCCAAAACCCAAGTATTAAAACTGGTACCCATAGACTTCCTGGGGCAACCTGTGAGTTTGTGGTCAGTATGGTTGGCTATATCTTCCCTTTAATTGGACTGGCTATTGCACTTGGGGGAAGCCATATGTACCAGGACATATTTTGAAAACATTGCCAGATACACCTGCAAATTGGAACATGTACAGGCACAGACACTGGGCCCCACATACTGTGTGGTGGTACTGTCCTTTGGCCCTTTTTTCCCCACAAGCAGCTTCTATTGTGACTCAAAACAAGCTTACTATTCTAGAGGTACACACTGCTAATGCATTGAATTCTACTTACAGAGCCTTCTCATTGATTAATAATGAGGTTGGATAGCTACATATTGTAGTCTTGCAAAATCATATGGTCCTGGCCCTCCTTATTACATCTCAAGGAGTGTGTGATATGCTACATATTGAATGCTTATATACTTGTTGAACAAGACAATGTCTCTGTGATCCTTGAAGAAGTGCAACAGGAAATTTCTCAGATCACTGCCCTTTTTCCAGATCCTGTTGCTGAGTGGTGGGCCAGTACTTTCTGGGGTTAGAAAGCCACCCTCTTGACCTTTTCAGGCCTTGTGGCCCCTTTGGTAGTTTGCTGTAGTTTCTATTGTAGCTGTGAATTATGGATGCAATGTTCCAGTTTCTTGACTAAAAGACCCCAAAAGGTGTATTCTACTTAGACTGTAAGGTCCAGGACTCTGAAGGAGTGGAGTATATGTTAGGTGGATTTTACAGTGTGCAAGGTGGATTTTTGTTATTCTTTTTCAGATAATTTTTCCAGGCTACTGGCCTGAAAAAGTTTTACTATAGTAGAGTTTGCACATCATTATGTAACCTTACAAAATATAAACATTTGTCCTTAAATTCATAAACATGTGTGTTATCCTGAATTGGCATGATATTGCTGAAACTTAATGTAACCTTATGGTTACTCCTTGGCAAAAAGCCTTCTTTGTTTGTTACCCTATAAATGAAGGCAGCTTTGGTTAAGGGGTCAGGTGTCTTCTCCTCACTTCTCCTTGCCTGACTCCACTTGGAGTAATAAACTGGCATGAATACCCTGTCTGATGCTCCATTGTCTTTCTTTGGTTTGGCTGAATCCAGTGTGAAGCTGCCTGGAGCTGAGCTCCTGCATTATACCTCCACCCTAGGGGATCCTCCTTCATGGGGGGAGTCCTAGTCCCCAAGTCCACGCCTGCAGGGTGCCCCTTCTCTTCTGGCCTCATGGCCACTGGATCCTCAAAGCCAGACTTAGAGGGACTTCCCAGAGACTTGCCCAAGATTAGACCTGAAAAAAATCAGGTCTCCAAGACCTTGAAAAGGAAAGCTTTGTGCCTGGCCTTCATAATATCTGGAGGACCAAGATAAATTATGAAATTTCAAAAAAAAGTTCTTAATATTTAGGTTTGAGGGTTCAGGGGTGCTTGAGACTCCAAAATACCAACATGCCGGGTCCTGCCAAATGAATTCAACTCAAGCCTTCTCTTAGTCAAAGTGAAGAGGTTTACCCACTAAGAGGGTTAGAGTTGCTCTGGAGACCCCAAAATACCAACACACAGGGTCTTGTCAAATGAATTTGATTTGTGTCTTCTCAGTCAAAGAAAAGTAAAATTTATTAAAAGTTCACTTGCATTAGACACAGAGTATGTCTGTGCTAGGTCATTCTATGGCATCTTATGGCACTCTCCCTATTCTATGGCATTCTAGGGCACTCTCACTCCACATGGTGTGAGATGGGGTCTTATATACAGAAGGTTGTGGGAGGAATTTAGGGGTGGTCTAGAGAAGGAGTTTGGAGAGGGTCTTCAGGAGGAGTTAATGAGGTCAATGAGTGATTAAGTGTGGGAAGTCCCTGAAGGCCACAGACAATGGTGGGCTAGGCCAGTTCAAGGGTGGATTGATATTTTGATAGGCTCAAGGGTGGGAAGTAGATGAACAAGGAGGGCTAGGCTAGTAACTAGGCTAGAGTTAGTAGTTAGCAGTTAGTAACTAGGCTAGTGGTCTGGATCCAGCCACAATGTAAGGCTTATTGCCTCATGCAAATGCCTCATCAAATGAGACAATTTAATCAAGAGTCCAAGGGAGGTTCCCAGAGCCTGTACCTCAAGGACTCAAGGAGAGTTCCAGGAGGCTCACAGAGCCCATACCTCATCAAAAGTTTATTAAAGATTCATCATAATGGGTAGACTTTTAACGAGCCTTGTATTGGATTATCAGGCCTGAATAATGTGACACAGAGTGAGTCTGTGCTAGATTAATCTCAATTCTTCATGGAGGCAAGATGGATCTTATATACAGAAAGACTGTGGGGGGAAAACTAGGGGTGGTCTAGAGGGGGCTTTGAAGAAGGTCTTTTTTTTTTTAAGCAATTGGGGTTAAGTAACTTGGCTCAAGGTTACATGGCCAGGTGTTTCTGGGTGGGTGCTAAGTGTCTGAGGCCCAATTTGATCCCAAGTCATCCCAGGTCATCCCAGGTCATCCCAACTCTGGGGCCTCTGGGGCTGGTACTCTTACTCACTGTGCTACCTGGCCGCCCCTTGAAGAAGGTCTTGAGGAGGAGTCTAAGGAGGATCTTGAGGAGCTGAGATTGAGGCTCCAAGAATGGGATTAAGGGTGGGAAATAGCTGAAGGCTACCTGGAGATGACAGACAATGGAGTGTGAGGCTAGTTTAAGGGTAATAGATTTGGGTATAGATATTTTAAAGGCATCAAGGGTGGGAAGTAGCTGGACAATAGAGGGCTAGACTAAGAGTAACAGAGATTTGGGTCTAGAAATTATAAAAGGCTTATGGCCTCAGGTAAATGCCTCATCAAGTGGGAAGATTCAAGAGAGTTCCCAGAGCCTAAACCCATCATTCACCCCTCAAACAAATAAGGCCCAAATTCGTTTGGGGTAAAGGGCAAAAGTCTCAGTTCCTGAAAGTGCTTCCTGCTGGCAAAAGGGATAGAACTGTCCCCGCCTCTCTGAGTCCCATTCAAAGGGTATATAGCTTGTGTAGTCACCGGGAAGTTGATGATTTTGAAGAGGTTACCCATAAAGAGGGTTAGGGCTGCTCTGGAGACCCCAAAATACCAACATGCTGGGTCCTGCCAAATGAATTCAACTCAAGTCTTCTCAGCCAAAGAAAGGGAAAGTTTATTGAAAGTTCCCTTGTATTGCAGACAGAGTAAGTCTGTGCTAGGTAATTCTATGGTGTTCTCAAACCACATGGAGGGAAGATGGGATCTTATATGCAGAAAGTTGTGGGAGAAATCTAGGGGTGGTCTAGAGGAAGAGTTTGGGGAGGGTCTTCAGGAGAAGTCAGATGACATCAATGAGTGATTAAGGGTAGGAAGGTGCTGGAGGCTACCTGGAGACTACAGACAATGGTGGGCTAGGCCAGTTCAAGGGTGGATTGATATTTTGATAGGCTCAACAGGGGGAAAATAGATGGACTATGGAGGGCTAGGCTAGTAACAGAAGTATTGGCCCAGCCACAATGTAAGGGTTATGGCCTCATGCAAATGCCTCATCAAATGGGATGATTTAATCAGAGCTCAAGGAGGGTTCCCAGAGCCTGTACCTCAAGGATTCAAGGAGAGCTCAAGGGGGTTCCCTGAGCCTCCACCTCATCACTTTGAATGCTGGAGGAGACAAACCTGGCAAGGAGGTTAAGCAAATAAAGACCAAACAAGCACAAAAGGACTATAGAGAAAGGACAATTTTCCTGGAGGGAATTAAAGATGATTATGGCAAAGCCAAAACATAAAAGGGCATATTTGATAGGGGACTTTTTTTCTGTCAGATATCCCTGTCCTTTCCAAATTGCTCCATGGACATGAAAAGCAGTAGCAGCCACAGAGTCTAATAGTTTTGAAAGAGAGGCAACCAGCATGTGGTCAGGTCAATACACACACACACACACACACACACACACACACACACACACACACACATATATATATATATATATATATATATATATGATTGCTCAATTATATATCTTATAATATCTCAACTACTTAGTGATTAGTGATAAGGATATGATCCTAGAGAGATGAACTGAATACTTCCATAGTGTGCTCAACAGACCATCATCAATTAATGCTGAGGCCATTGACCATTTATATCAGGTCAATCCTTTCCTAGCTAATGTTCCACCTGAAGAAGAGGTTTTGATTGCCATTAGGCTCCTCTTGTGTGGCAAAGTACTTGGTACTAATTCTAGTCCAGCTGAGATTTACAAGGTAAGAGGTCCATTGCTCATATAAAAGCTGATGCAAATTTTCCAGGTTATATGGCAAGAGGAGGTTAGCCCCCAGGAGTTCAAGGGAGCTCATTGTCCATCTCTATAAAGGTAAAGGAAATAGATTGTCCTGTGACAATCACAGAAGGATCTCTCTTCATCATTGCTGGCAAGATTCTTGCCAATGTTCTCCTTAATAGGCTGATCCTTCACTTGGAAGATGGTCATCTACTTGAGAGTCAGTGTGGTTTCAGAAAAGACTGAGGAACAGTTGATATGGCATTTGCTTCCCAACAACTCTAGGAGAAATTCCAGGAGCAAAAACTGTATACAATGTTGGTAGATCTTACCAAGGTCTTTGATACTGTCTGTCATGAGGGCTTATGGAAAATTCTGTCAAAATTTGGTTGCCCAGAGAAGTTCATCTGCACTGTATGCCAGTTTCATGACTGCAAGTTTGCCCAAGTAAGACAATGCTCTCAATTCTCTGCTGCTTTGCTAATTTTGACCTAACAATTAACACCAAAAAAACATAAGTGTTCCATCAACCACCACCACCACACCATCCATATTGGAACCATCAGTTACAGCAAATGGAGAAGTTTTGAATGCTATAGATAAGTTCACTATCCTTGATAGTGTACTTTCCAGGAACGTACACATTGACAAAGGGGATGATTCACACATTGCCAGAGCTACCTCAGTGTTTGAGACGCTCTGAAATAGAGTATGGGAGAGAAGAGGTGCTAGACTGACTACCAAACTAAAGGTCTACAGAGTCATTTGTTGACCTCATTGTTGTATGCCTATGAAACCTGGACAGTATACCAGTGGCATGCCAGGAAACTGAATCGCTTCCATTTGAATTGTCTTAGCGAGATTCTAAAGATCACCTGATAGGATAAGATACCAGACACTGAGGTCCTAACTCTGACTAAACTGCTAAGCACTGAAACTCTGCTTCAGAGATTTCAGTGGTGATGAGTTGGTCACATTGTTCAAATGCAAAATGTACACTTGCCTAAAAGACTATTTTATGGAGAACTCACAAGGGAAAGTACGCACATGGTAGTCAGGAGAAGTGATGCAAAGACAGTCTCAAAGTCTCTCTTAAGAACTTTGGAACTCATTATGTGACATGAGAGACCCTGGTACAGGACCACTCAGCTTGGAGTGCCCACATCAGAGAAGGTGCTGTCCCATAGACTAAGGTCACATAAAAGAAAAATTATGACTTCCGTGTGTTGGGAATTGGTTTGTATGTTGGTTATTATACATTTCAAAGTTAATGTTTCTTTGAAAAGCTAAACTGCTAGTGGGTAACTGGAACTAGTGAGTAAATGGTGCATGAAATGATCCCCATAATCAAAGGGAACAACATTAGCTGTGACTAAAGACACTGAGAAAGAGCCCAGGAAACCCCAAAACCTCAAGGGTACTAGAAAACCCTGTGGGAGTAGTCAAATAATATCTCCCAGACCTTCAGTCAGTTAGGGCCAGGGCAATTAATGTTATAAGATTACCAAGAAATTATCTTGTATGTATCTTATTAATACAAAGTTGATTTCACATCAGAGAACATTAGAAGGAACTCCTTAAGAAGAAAGACTGTTTTCTGCCTTTCTTTGTAACCACAAAACTGATGGAGTCTCAATGCAGGTCAAAGCATAGTATTTTCTCCTTTTTCTGTCTTTCTAATGGTTTTTGTCTTTTGTTCTGATTCTTCCTTCAACATGACTAAGGTGGAAATATATCTAATAGAACTGTACATGTATAGTCTATATCGAATTGCACACTGTCTTGGGGAGGGGAGAGGAAAGAAAAGAGAAAAAATTTAGAACTCAAAATCTTATAAAATTGACTGTTGAAAATCATCTTTACATGCAATTGGAAAAAATAAAATACTATTAACTGGGGGCATGGGGAGAAATAAAGCCAGAGCAAATGAAGCAAAATGAAATTAGAGCTCCTGGGAGAAAAATAAACTGGAAAGAAAATAGATTAGAACCAAAGATAGACACCATTGCTTAAGCAGTGTACTCCCTGAAAAAAAAAAAATGCCAAATGAGAAGAACTAGGTATGTTTTACACTATTTTGTCACTGCGAAAAGATGAAAAAAAAAGGAATTTTAAAATGGAGTGAGAAGGGGGTGGGGTCTTACTATTTCTGACAATTGGCATGCTTGAGAAAACAAGAATGCCAAGATGAAAATTCAAGAGGGGAAATGGACATCTCAGGTTTCTGATATCATCCTTCACTGAATTGGGAAAGCAAGGATCCACTACATGCACATAAAGTTTGTTGTAAAAATACCTAAAAATGAACTAGGAAAGCAGTCAAGAAGAGGGGGAAAGAAGGGAAGGTTGGCACCAGGGATGGAGAAATGGATAAGGGGTCTCAGGTGTGGGACTTAGAGGACACGGTACTCAGAGAGAAAAATACAGTCCGATATACAAGCGCACTGTATTTGCATACTTCCCCCACTCAGAACACAGTAAACAGGATTTCACATTCATTTTACTTTCATTTCCCAGAATCTTTCTGTTTCTCAGAATAATCCCATTCAGCAACAACACTTCAGGTCAGATGCTCAGTGGCTTTGACTTCCTTTTCCTCTTATCAGAATACGATAAGCAGGATTTGAGTTTCATTTCTCAAATTACTTCTCCTTACCAGAATTATCCCATTCAGCAACTACATTTCAGGTCAGAAGCTCAGGGGTCTTGCCTTCAATATTGTGCAAAAAGGCATCAGGGGAAATAAAAAAGAGCCTATTGGTCTTAATCCACTGGGTAAAAGAAAGTTCCTGCTCCATTGTCTTTCTGATAATGTTCTTCAGAACTCTGAGAGTGTGAGTGCATGGAGGGACAGCCCTAAAACAGTTTCATATTTTACAGACAGTCCATTCGAAGACCCTCCCATTTTGATGGGGGAAAATAAAAAACCTCTCATGGAGTGACTGAATGACAGTCTAATAGCAAGGGAGATTATGCCTAACCCAATGAGCCTGGGTGAAAGAAGAGCTTTCTTTACCCTTTTCTTAGGGTTGGCCAGCAGATGTGTGAGGAGAAACTTAATTGCTCCTAGGAAACATGGAAAAATCCATTAACACTCTCAACTGGGTAAAAGTGATAAGTTTGGTATTTTCTAAAAACTATTTTGTAGTTGGCTTTGAGGTTCTTATCACTCTGTGTTCTATGTTTAGGTGTATAACAGTGTGAGGCAGTGGATGACTTATCTTAAAGGTCACAGAACCTCCACAGTAGAGGAGGTTGTGACCAAGAGTTCAGAAGAATTCTCCCTGCAGTGCTTGACCTCTTACAGAAGAGGCCAATCCTTCTGGTCATTTTGGAGTGCTTGACCCAAACTGGTCAATGGATGTTCCTGCTGCAATGTTGGGTCTCAAAAGAAGTGGATCATCAGAAATGGCAAACAAAGTGAGAGATATATCTAAATGATTAGATTCCCTGTTATATGTAGTGACACTAGAATTGGGTTCCTGTTGGTCAGTGAAATTTGAGAACATATGATGAGGTCAGTACTGACCATTGAACTTGAAAAAAGTCAGGGAACATTAAAGTGAGGAATTGAGAAGAGACAGTTCTCTGTCCTTGAAAAGCTGGAATTAAATTCTGACCAACTAGATAATGGACTCTTCAAGTACTTGGATGAAAGGATTTGGTTGAACTTTCTCTTAAAGAATCCTTGAGGGAGGCTAGGTGGGAAAAAAAAACTAGCCCTATAATCTTGGGCAAGTTATTTAACCCCAATTGCCCTCCAAAAGGCAAAAAAAAAAAAAAAAGAATCCTTCAGTAACTAAAATAAGAATGTATGCTGTGGATTTTTCTGAATTAATTATGCCAAGAAGGTAAATATCTGTTCTTATTTCTTCTATGAGGTTCAGTTGATAGCTGTTCAGGTAAACAGAACTCAATCAGTAAACACGTTACATGGAACCTAGTTTAAAAGTATTTTTTCCTCCAGTAATTCTGAAGAGGAAGAAAATAAGTATTCTCTAAATTAAACCTTACCTGACATTCTCTTAAATTTTTTTTACTTTAATTATCTTGAGCAAAGTTTAAATTTTCTCAAGACATTTCCTCAGAAAAGGTGAGTAAAGTAATTTTTCAAGGGAAGGCAAAATTTCATTTTTAGGAATTTGGTTGAGCTGACTAGTATGAGCTTCTGGTTGATTTCACAAAATATAGTGGCTGAAGGAAATAAGAAGCAAAATCATCTAGAAAGAATTAGGGTAGACCACTCATTGGCAAGGAAGTTTGGAAAATAATGAACTGTAATTTGTTTACATGGAAAAATGAGAAACTTTCAGGAAACCTGCAGATTTCAGCTCTGATCACCCAATGAATTCTAGATCACACCTTTTTTTTTCTTTTTCCAGGGGGAAGACTGGGCAATTGGGGTTAAGTGACTTGCAAAAGGTCACACAACCTGAATTTGAACTCAAGTACTCCTGACTCCAGGACTGTTGCTCTATTCACTGCACTGCTAGATAATAACTTCTAAAAGTAAGTATGCCCCAACACTTTTTCTTGAATCTTCTTCTCTTCTACCTCAATAGTATTTTACTTTCAAGATCCCATCAGCTCTCACTGATTAAATTATCATCTCCATGATAAAGATTCTGGATCTATTTATCCAGCCCTAACTTCTCAATTAACATGCAGACTAATCTCCAACTGCTTATTTAGGCATCTTGAACTGTATATCCTGTACATATCTTAAACTCAACATGTCCAAAACTGAACTCATTTTATTCCCCACAAACTCTCCCCTCTTCTCAACTTTCCTGTTTCTGTTGAGGACAACAATACCTTCTAATCACCAGGTTTGCAATCTAAGTGTCATCCTTCTCTCTCTCACACTCTTCCCCCACTCTCCATCCAATCTGTTGCCAAGGCTGGTTGACTTTACCTTCACAACAACTCTCCTCTCTGCCTCTTCTCTCCTTTGACACTGCCACCACAGTGGCACTCCTTTGACACTTCCTTCACACAGTGAAGAAGTACACACCTTCTTCACATCATGACTATTTCATGCAGGATGGTTTCCCTTCCTTAAATCTCTTTCTAGTCCAAGCCATTCTCCACTCAGCTCTCAAATAAAATTTCTTAAAATGCCAATCTTACCATATCACCTCAACCTCTATTCTCATTCTACCTATGCCAGTAGTTCCCCATTGCCTGTAGAATCAAATTTAAAATCCAACATTATTCAAAATCCTTCACAACCTGACCCACTCCTACCTCTGCAGTTTTCTTTCACCTCATTCCTCACCAAGTACTCTGCCATCCAGTGACTCTGACCTCCTTGTTTTCAATTTCCCCAAAAGAATCAGAAGGGCAAAGCCTAAAATGAAATGGATTTCTGAAATCCCCTTCTCTACCTCAGTTTGACCTGGGTGGAGTGAGACCCTGGGGAAGCATTTCATTCCATAGGAAGCACATCTGGGGCCAGCAATACTGGAGCCTGAGTGAGCAAAGGGAGAAAACCCAGAGACCAGGGCAGAGAAGAAGTTGGAAAGAAAGAGAGGGAGAGAGAGAGGAAGAGAGGAAGAGAGGAGAGGAGAAAAGAAGGAAAGAAAAAAAAAGGATGGAAGAGAAGGAGAGATAGAAACAAGAAAGTATAAAGGGGAAGACAGAGGAGGAACTTTACCTTTAATGCAGAGGGACATTATAGCTCACAAGTCCCCACTGGTATGCTCCCTTTTAACAATCAGTCAGAAATAATTCGCTTCTCAAAAGTTATTTACTAAGCAAATATAATAAGAAAAGTTGGTACAAAAGTAGTAAAAAGCAGGAGGAGCTAGGTGCTACAGTAGATGGTGAAGGCAGGAGGATCTCACTTTGAATCCAGTCTCAGATTACTTACTAGATGTGTGACCTTAGGCAAGTCACTTAAATTCTGCTTGCCTCTGGTTTTTTTTTTTTTTCAGTCTGTAAAATGGGGATAACAATTGCACCTACCTCCCAGGGGTAACCTAAACAGAGAAAAACACTGGAAGAGGAGTTAGGAGAACCACAAGGAAAATTAAAGACAATGAAGCAGACCCTAGAGGGGCCTTGATCCTTCAGAGAGCCAACAGTAGGTGAAATACCTTCTACAATTCCCCTTGACAAAGGATACTGAGGAATGGATGGCAGGGCCCCCCTCCTGTCTTTATGGTGACAGGGACAGCAGAATTTGACAAGCTGGGATAGAACACTGTCCTCCCTTAACGCTAGGCTTACTCTCACGTAAACGCATAAAGACTCGGTGGAAAGAGGGGCCACATAGGAATAACACAAGGGGCTCACAGATAGGGACCACGCGTGGTTAGGGGACGCAGAGAGCATGCGTGGGGGAGGGGCACTCCTGCCTCCGAGGCTGCGGGACCAGACTGGTCTCCTGTGATTTCTGCTGGTCCCACAGGAGTTTGAGGGGGTGGAGTCTGTCGGGGGTTACTCCGCCCCCATCTTCTGGGTCCTTATCTTCCTTTGCTATGACGGCTCCTTTCCTGGGGAAATTGTTACTTCACACTCACACACGTTCGTCCGCCCGAGCATGGGGTGGTGGAGGACTGGGGGAGAGAATCTCCTCTGCCAGGAACACTAGCATTCTCTGATGTGTTCACGGACAGTCCTCAGAGTCACTCTCCAATTGTCTACAAGGTTCTCAGACATGGGCAGGGACCCACTTGACCCCGCGCCTGCGCTGTGACAGAACCTGAACTACATTTCCCAGAATGCACTAGGAACCCAGGCGCCTGATCAGAATTCCACCAAGGACCACTAGGCGGCAGTTGGAGACCGCCGTGAATAGAGCGCCGGCCCAGAGTCAGCAGGGCTCACCTCCCTGAGGTCAAATATGGCTTCAGACTCTTACTAGCTTTGTGACCCTGGGCAAGCCACTTCACCCTCTTTGCCTCAGTTTCCTCATCTGTAAAAATGCGCTGGAGAAAGAAATGGCGAACCACTCCTGTATTGTAAATGAAGACATGGAGACGACTGAAAAACCAAACGGCACCAACTAGGCTGTTACAACATAGATAAAAGCTTGTACTTGGGGGGTTTGGGGGGATTGGGGGGATGGAGTCTGGTCACAAGAGTCTGTCCTGTCCCGATGAATTCTGGGAAAGGGAGGAACCATCTCTCAGAAGTATCTTTTAGGTTGGGGAGAGGGGGCCACCCAGTGGAGCACTGAAGCACTGAAGGGGTGGTTTTCATGAGATCTGAATGGGACCAGAAAGAGCCTTTAGTTCAGTTTCTAATGAGGAATTAAGGACCAGAGAGTCAAGGGGCCTTAGGCAGGGCCAGACAGGTGGTCATCAGAGAGGAGCCTGGGAACACACTGGCACATGGAAAGAAAATCACTCTCTCTCTCTCTCTCTCTCTCTCTCCCTCCCCCCCCAAGTATGGATGTATGTGTGTATACATATGCATGCATACACATACATATATCTGTATATATGCTTATATATAGTGTCTGTATACATACATGTATACAGATATACACATACACATAGATGTAGATAAACATACCTACCCTCATATATGTGTGTGTATGTATAGGTAAAGATATATAGATAGATATCTATATGAATAGATATATGCCAAAAAAGCAATTGAAAAGTTTAGGGGATATATATTCCTATACAGAAAATGAAAGGAGGAATTCCTCATGAAATTTAATATGTCTCACTAAGGTGGAATCCCCATCACAACATTTCCTGACTTCCTTTGGAGAAAATTAAATACTGTCCTCCCTACAGCCATCTGGAAGAAGATAGTTCTTGACCTGGCCCAGGAATTTAGGACTAACTAGCCAGACTTCTATGGTAATGGAGCCAACTTAGACAAACTCAGTCTGGTACAGTTTATTCAATCTCAAAAAAAAAAACACTTTTTTTTTTAATTACACTGAGATATCAAATCGGCTTTTATAGCAAAAAAGAAAAAACGGAGGGAAGGATAAATGCTGGAGAGGATGTGGGAAAATAGAACACTAAGGCATTGTTGGAGTTGTGGTCTTATCAGAACATCAGCAATTTGGAACTCTGCCCAAAGGACACAATCAAATTGTGCATACCAGGGAGCGGAGTCAAGATAGCAAAGTAGAAGCACAACCTCCAAGCACTCAGGCTTCCACCTTCCCCAATCCATGTAAAAAGGGGATTCTAAACAAACTTTGGAGCTGCAGAACCCACAAAATGACACAGAGAAGGTAACCTCCCACTGAGGACAGCCCATCAGGCCAGCAGCAAGCAGCCAGCACAGTGCTCTGGGAGCCGATCCCAGCCCCACACCAAGGCTTTAGCCCCAGGACTGGCTTGACCAGAGCTGGCCAGAGGGACTCCAGATCAGCAATAGCTGTACCCATTTCCAGAATTATCAACACATAGATGCAAATGACAAAGTGGGAGGTCAGTGCAGTCTGGACTTTGGGACCCAGTAAGTGGGAGTGCATCAGCTTTTGCCCCCAGGGCGAGAAACCACTGAGACACCAGCACAGCCAGCCAGCACCACTTGGCAGCTTCAGCTCCTGGCCTGCAGAGTGTAGGGGGACCAAGAGACCAGTCTGAGGGGTAATTGCTCTTGCTTTCACCTGCTTGGATCTGGATTGCAGGCTAGGGTGGAGGTCTTGGGGTATGTGTACAGCTTGCCAGAGCATGTGGAGGCCTCAGAGAGGGCACCCATCTAATACTTCCAGCAGCTGAGAAAACCCCAGCATTTGGGATGAAAGCTCCCCTGTCTGATGGCAGAGTCCTACTGTGGCAAAAAGCCCAGGGGTCGAGTGACTGAGGGGTGACATGACCAAGCAAAGGAAACAAAGCAGACAAAAGATTCCAACATTAGACTCCTATTTTGGGGACAAAAGGGAGCAAAGCATGGAACAGGAGGAAGACAGTAAAGTCAGAACTCCTGCACCAAAAGCTTCAAAGGAAAATACCACCTGTTTACAGGCCATAGAGGACCTTAAGAAGCAGATAAGAGAAGTGGAGGAAAAATTGGGAAGAGAAATGAGAACGATGCAAGAAAATTATGAAATGAGAGTCAACAGCCTGACTGAGGAACATATCACCTTAAAATATAGACTAATTCAAATGGCCAAAGAGGCTCAAAAAGGCAATGAGAAGAATGCCTTAAAAATCCGAATTTGCCAGATGGAAAAAGCATCTCAAAGGCTCACTGAGGAGAATCATTGCTTCAGAATTAGATTGGAGCAAACGGAAGCTAATAACTTTATGAGAAATCAAGATGCTGTTAAACAGATCCAAACAAATGAAAGAATAGAAGGCAATATGAAATATCTCATGGGAAAAACCACTGACCTGGAAAATAGATCCAGGAGAGATAATTTAAAAATTATTGGACTACCTGAAAGCCATGATCAAAGTAAGAACCTAGAAATCATCCTCCAGGAAGTTCTCAAAGAAAACTACCCTGATGTTTTAGAATCAGAGGGCAGAATAGAGGTTGAAAGAATCCACTGATCACCTCCTGTAAAAGATCCCAAAAAGAAAACTCCTAGGTTTATTATAGCCAGGTTCCAGAATTCCCAGATTAAGGAGAGAATATTACAAGCAGCCAGGAAGAAACAATTTGAATATTGTGGAAACACAATCAGGATAACCCAGGATCTGGCAGCTTCTACACTGAGGGATAGAAGGGCTTGGAATGTGATATTCCAGAAGTCAAAGGAGCTCGGATTAAAATCAACAACCTATCCAGCAAAACTGAGTATCATGTTTCAGGGGAAAATATGGTCATTCAGTGGAATAGAGGACTTTCAAGCATTCTTGCTGAAAAAACCAGAGTTGAATAGAAAATTTGACATTCAAATACAAGATGCAAGAGAAGCATGAGAAGGTGAGAAGGTAAACAGGGAAAAGAAATCATAAGGAACTTATCAAAGTTGAATTATTAACATTCCTACATGGAAAAATGATAATTGTAACTGATGAAACATTTGTCAGTATGAAAATAGTTGAAGGGAATAAAAATATATATATGTTTATATATGAGGGTATATGGGCATATAAATACATATGTAAATGTGTGTATATATGTTTATGGGTATACATAGTAGAGAGCACAGGACCAATTTAACAGGAAGAGATGATACTTAAAAGGTGAAATTAAGAGGTGAGTGAGGAATATAATGAGAAGAGATGGGGAAAGACAGAATGGGGTAAACTATCTCATGAAGAAGAGGCAAGGGAAAAATGGTTACAATGGAAGGGAAGAATATGAAGGCAAAAGGGAATGGGTCCACCTTATTCTCATTGAATTTGGCTTGGGGAGGGAATGAAATACACTCCCCCCTTTTTTCTTGTTCATACTTGGACTCAACTGAGTCCAGGAGTCCATTCTCTTGCACTAGGGCTGTGGTACCCACCACTGCCAATCCTGCCATACCAAGGCCAACTAGGATAGGGACTAAAATGGGGGCTGCCAGAAAAAAGGTGTTCCTGAATACAAGCAGCAGAAGTTAAGCTCAGGTCTGAGGAACTTGGGGTCTATAAAAGTGTTGCCCAAGTCTGCAGGGATGATGGCAATGGGTGAAACGGGGCCATCCGGGGTTCAATCGCCACCAGGAGGTGGGTTGAGTAGGGCCCCGGGATCCCTTCCTGCAACATAAAACCTGATTCCCCAACATGTCCCAGTTTTCCAATGCTGTGGTCAAATCCAAAACCCTGATGACAACTGGGTTACATGACTACAATGAAATGAAATTTGGTGGTCATGGCTGCCACCGGAGACCCAGTCAGCAATGGCTACACAATCCCAATTGGCACAGTGATGGGTCCTCGATCAGGGGACCCATCCTCAGGGCACATACGACTGGGTTGACCAAAGGCTGCTTTTCTGCCCACATCTCCACAAGCAGCACCATCGGCTCCCCAGAATACATGCCTGTATAGGGAAACAACATGAACCTGCGGTTGAGCAGGACACAGTGATCAAAGAAAAAGGGTGGGCTGGCCATGAGTCACATTTTTGCAATTAGAGTCCCATCAATTGCCTTAGTAAGAGTACAAGGTGGGAGCATAGGAGTTGGAACCAGCCAAAGGCAGGAGCATCAGGACAGTCTCTTAATCTCCAGTTGTAAGTCACCAGAGTGGTGGATACTGGCTGTTCTTCCGGCCACCTTAACAGTGGAGTGGTCTGGTACACCACTTGGACTGCATCCTGGATGTTTCAGAGAGCTTGGAGGGACTTAAGAAGTAAATCATTAACAGTCATACATAACAGCATCTGTCACCCAAAGTACAATAGGAGGTGGGGTGCCGAACAGAATCTCAAAAAGGGGAATGAATTTTACACATAATCTTCAGTTACAAATGTTAACACTTGCTTAGAAGATGGAATAACTACAAATTCAGATCAAAACAGTTCTCTTCTGCTTTATAACTTGTTACATCAATTTGGCAAAAAACATGTCTTGCAAATGGGGGTTTTAATAGGTCTCTTAATATCACACTAGAGATTTTAAAAATTTCTTATCACCAAAATTCTATGAAGAAAGTTAGTTGAAGACTTTTTTTTAAATGATCTTAAGCAATTTGCATAACTTTCTATACATAATCTAATTCTGGATGAAAAATAATATTAAATTTTCCAATAAACTAACATGAAGGAACTCATATATTTTACTGATTACTTGCTCTGAGCATAGAAACCTGTTAAAGAGGGAAAAAAGGCAGGGACATGTGACATTCCAAATATGCCAGGAGAAAACATCCTTGGCTCTGTGTAAATTCAGGTACAGTTACAGATATTCCATATCATACAGCATCTGTTCCACTTCATAGCTAGACTCAGGAATAGGTGGGAAACATTCCTTTTCAAAGGAACCTCATGGGTAAATTGAGCCCGGAGGGATCCCACCACAGGCAGAGCCTAAGATTGTCCCTTTGGCCTTTACCAAATGTAGACTTCCACCTGTTAACAGTACAGGATCACATCACTCTGAGTAGCTAGTGGCATTTTCTCTCAGACACTGATTTAATTAATTTAATTAAATTCTGATTTAATGCAGAGAACTATACCCAAATTCAGACTCAGAATAAAGTTAAGTTATGATCCCATGTGCTTTTTACCTTAAACAACAAGCCTCACCAATCACAGCTTAGAACCAGTTATAATTATTTCTATTCTCATGGGGCTGCAATAAGCAATAAATATGCATCAGATATTATAAATATAAGGAATTATATTTATCATCCTTCTGAAATATAAAAGAGAAATTCTTTTTAATCTTTGCAACTTCTTAACAAGTTAGGTTCATTAAAAACTTACATGACTAACTAAAGTTCCTTTCTCAGGCTGAATGACCTTGCCTAATAGAGATAGTTTCTAGGGGATTTGACAGTTTTACAACATAAGGAAAATTTATATGAATTGTAAGCAGGAGAAACTGCTCTGAATGGGCAGAACTGTCAGACAAGTTTTCATCCAGTTTTTTTTTCTTTCCACATACAGTAATCAATTAACAGTTTTAGGTTTTAACATTAAAACAGTAACCCAAAATAGCTTAGTTAACAATCTTATAAGTTTTTTTTTTTTTTAATAACAGATATACACATTACAAGTCAGGGTCAGCAAAATCTATAAAGTAACACTACTGGTCTTACACAGTTTTTTTTCCTCCTCACTCAGGTTTTACAAAATATTGATCTTAACAAGTGAAAAGGCTAGTTGACCTCTGACCTCATTTTCTCCTCTCTTTTTCTCATCTTCCCACAGTAGCAGACCCTGGTTATGAAAAAGGGCACTGTTCAACTGGGGAGTGCAAGGAGATTGTAGCCTGGAACATTGAGGATAGGATTTGGGGAACTTGAAGTAGAAACTTCAGCTCTGATTACTTACTTGGGCTTCAGGGTACCTGGGGATCTAAGGATGTTGCTATTGGGAGCTAGGCTACATACCCTTTTACTAAACTATTTAGGCTGTGGAAAGAATATAATTTTAGGCTGAAAAGCTCAGATTTAACAACCACTTTAGTAGCTCAGATGTATCCCAGGCTTAGTATATGGGATAATAATTAACTTGTGTTTGTACCTTTGTTTCACAAGCTTCTTTTCCCTGTTCCTATGTCATTCAGGAAAAAAATGTTTTATTTCAGGGATTTAACCTTTCAGGTAGGCAGATGACCAGCCTGTGTAGCTCTGATGTAGCTGCTGTACCTTCCCCCATTTTTTTTCTAACTTCACTGCAGCCCTAGCTTAGGTAGAGCCAGGACAACAGGGAGAAAATCTTAATGGTTCAAACCTCTTACTGTCTCCTCAGCTCCATCAGAGCTGGATGACAGGGGGAGAGCTCTGTAGCCCCAGCTAAGAAGAACTGGGACCACAAGGAAGAGAATCTTAGCAGTTGTAACTTGTCTTAGTGAATTTCTTTTTGACCTTTTGCTCAAGTAAACTTTTCTTAGGTGTTCATTCCTCTAAAATTTCAGATCTACTTCAAGACTTTAAGAGAACAATCATGGTCTTAATTTTGAACTTTGAAATAAAAACAATTGAATAACCAATCTGGTGACCTTAAACTTCAGTTTTTGTAGTTACACAGAACTAATTTTTTTTTTTGGTGCCAAATAGTGACCAGACTGAATTCAATTACCTGGGTCTATATTCCCAATGATGTTGCACAGTTCTTTTTGTGACCCAGGAAAGGGTGAAGTGTTAGTTCAATTTCAAAGTGCAGCTTGGAAACCTACTTCTCTTTGATCATTGAAGTGATTCCTTCTCTTAGATATATCTTAGAGGAGAAATTTTCCATTTTCTCTCTGTCCATTTGTCTTTCTACTTCAAGAACTTTGGCTGGAGTTCAAGGAGTAGAAGGAGAAGTGGTTTTTTGCCAACAGCCATTCCTTTAAGAGTCTATCAATATTTCTAGTGCAGGCACAGTGTTTCTTGCTGCTTGGCTGCTTTTTTAATCTTACAGGGTGGCAGCTTTAGAGATTTCTTTACACAATCCCACAGATAGGATATTAAAGTTACAGAGACCGAAAGAAATGCAGGCAGAGACAAAACGAAAGTTACAGACAGATAGAATACATGAACCAAAGCTAACAAGACACTCTGGCAGTGACTTTGTCTCTCTGGTGGCCCCTTGCACTGAGAGTTTGGATTTTGAAAGTTCACTCCCTCCCTTTGGGGATCCCAGGTGGAGCAACTGAGTGCCTGGAGTAATGGTTGGCAGTTGTCCCATGTAATCTGGTGGGAGGATTCTGTCAGAGGGGGAAGAGCCCTGATGGTGTGGTTGAGTCAGGGGACAGGGATCTGGCAGGAGACTGAGCTTTTGGTCTTTGGCAATGGCTCCTCAGGCTGAGATGGGGCCGAGCAATTTATCTTCTAAACTTGGCCAGTGACGGAGACAAAAAGTTAAAGTTATAGCACAGTTAAGGTTACAGCAATACCTAGTGACAAACACATAGGATACATAAAGACAGGGTTAAAGTTACAGAGACCACACAGAATACATAAAGAAAGGGCACTCTGTTGACGTCCTGACCTTGGAGGCCAGTAGGGGCATTAACGCCACATCCAGCTTAGCCTCCTACTCTACCTGGGGCCGAGGAACGTCACTTGTTGGCCATCCCCTAGGCATTTTTACACTACATGAGTACTCACCTAAAAGAACACTCTTGGACCAAATTGAAAGAATTTGGGGAGGACTCAGGTTCTTGGTCCACTTGGGGAAGCAAAACAAGCCTGGGGCCGAGGAACTTCACTTGGTGGCCACACCCCTAGAGTGAATTGCTTTCCCGGCCCTCCAGGGAGCCTGGTCCACTTGTGTAATGTAATGCCAAGGAAAGACAACTTCCCAAGGTTCAGAATACCAGCATAGGTGCTCTCCATTTTATTCAGTGACAAACCAAGAACAGAGAAGATCAAAACATGACATCATTCCAAATACAGCATTTACTAAGCGTGATTAAATAATCTCCAAGTACTACCCCACCCCAGGACCTTCCAGTCATTCAATCAATTACAAAGTCTCTGTTCTAAATACTTCTCCACCCCTAGGCTATACCTTCATTTAATCCACCACAAAGTCCCTCTTCTCAAATGGAGATTAGTTTCCAAACATAAGGTCAAAAGTTCCCCACCCCTGGATCACAATTGAATCTACCCCAGAGTTACATCAAGTTTAAACACAGCACTTAATACCCAAATGGAGGTCTTTTCTTCATCTTGACACCAGGCAAGTTCTCAGCAATCTTAGTTCCTGGGGAGACAAGGCTTAGCAAGGCCATAAGATACATTGCCAGTCCCTTCATGAATTCATCCTCTGTCTGTAGAACAGTCCTAGAACCCCTGAACACATTAGCAAAACCCTCTCCTAGGATTTCTGTAAACATGCAACAAGAAAATCCTTCTTCAGGGCTTCTGAACCAACAGAAAGGTTCCCAGACCCCTGCAACAACAGCACTATCCTTCACCAGTGGACAGTATTCACTCTGTCTGCAGGACAGTCTCCAGACCCCTGCAACAACAGCACTGTCCCTCACCAGTGGACAGTATTCACTCTCTGTCTGCAGGATAGTCTCAGGGCTTCTTAGCCAACAGCCAGGTTCCAGGACTTCTTCAACAAAAGGACTGTCTTTCACCAGTGGACAAATCTGGCAAAACAACATCAAAACAGACAGACAAAGTACCAGCAAAACAGCCATATCTCCTCAGTCCTTGGCAGCTCAGGGGGCAGGTCTCAAAAGTCCAGGGCAATTCAAAGCGGCCACCAGCAATTCTCTTAGTCTCTCTCTCTCCACGAGATGCTGCTTCCAAAAAGATCTTCCGCCTCTCTCTTGTCTCTCCAAATCTACTGTCACCAGCTCCTCCCAGTTCAGGACTTTCTTTTCACATCAACAAGTCCATCCCACAGGTGGGATTAACAAGCTCTGGGTTTTAACAGAATCAATTTGAAAACCAAGCCCAATACAGGGGAATCTCCACATTCCATTACTATCACAACTTGTCAGTCAGTGAAAAAGGCAATCTAGGTGGAACCTCCAGTGAAATGGACAAATGAAATGGACAAGACAGCCAAGCCAATTATAATTTGATAGGAGTGTTTATTAACCAGCTGGTGACTGCCTCCCCAGTAGGGAAGACAGCCTCGAGCCTACTGCAAAGCAAACTTTTATAGAACAAGATGTTACTAACAACAAAATGTAGTTCCAAGGGGGTGTAATGCCATTTCTAGTGAAGCCTTGGTTGCCTAGCAAAAACAAGAACAGACTTGTATATTTCTAACAAGAACAGACTTGTGTCTGGGGTATGTTTCTGGCAACACAGGTAAAAAGGTCCCTCACTATTGTGGCCTATTAGGTGGTTTCCAGGGACCCTGGTAGGGGCCCCTTCTGGAAGGTTTAGGGGGCTTTGGTGTATAATTTCTGTATAAATTCTGGTGGGCACTTCAGTTGTACCCCCCTTGCATGCAGTGGTACTGAAGAGGTTACCATAAAATGATAAGGTTTAGGGCTGCTCAAGAACCCAAAATACCAACATGCTGGGTCCTGCCAAATGAATTTGACTCAAGTCTTCTCTCAGCCAAAGAAAAGCAAAGTTTATTAAAAGTTCGCCATATTGGGTAGACTGTTAAGGAGCTTAGGTATCTGTAAGGCTTGTATTGTACACAGAGCAATTCTGTGCTAGAAAATTCTATGGCGCTCTCACACACATGGAGGCAAGATGGGGTCTTATATACAGAAAGGTTGTGAGGAATCTAGGGGTGTTCTAGAGGAGGAGTTTGGGAAGGGTCTTCAGGAAGAGTTAAGGAGGTTAGACTCCAGTAAATGATGAAGTTGTTGGAAGCTACTTGGAGGAGACAGACAATGGTGGGCTAGGCTAGTTCAAGGGTGTAACAGTTGAGGATCAAGAGTGGGAGCTAGCTGGATAATGGAGGGCCAATGTAGTAACAAAGGTTTGGGCAGAGCCACAGTGAATGGCTTATGGCCTCAGGCAAATGCTTCATCAAATGAGAAAATTCAATCAGAGTTCAAGGGGGGGTCCCAGAGACTGTACCTCATCAAGACCTTCTGTAATGGCCCTCATGGACCAATTTTGTCATGAGCTAGGAACTTATCATTATGGTTTGGATTTGCCTAATACTTTTTTCTCTATCCCTATTGACACAGAAAGTCAAGAACAATTTGCCTTTTCCTGGGAGAGGTGATAGGGATCATTTCAAGTGTTTCCTCAAGGCTATTTGCATAGCCCCATTTTATGTCATGCCCTGGTGGCCACTGACTTGGCTGAACAAACCAAGCCAAACCCTGTGAAACTGTATCACTACATGGATGATATTATGTTAATCAGTAACTCTCTTGCAGAATTGTAAGCCACTGCCCCTACCTTGATGGCTCACCTACATGAGAAAGGATGGACAGTCAATCAAGACAAGTTCCAAGGGCCTGTCTTATCTGTCAAATTCTTTGGTGTTGTTTGGTCAGGTAAGACAAAGGTTATGCCTTCTTCGGAACTCCATATACAAAAGTTTACCAATTTGATACACTTGACTTCAATTTTATTAGGTCTGCTTTACATAGAGACTAGAACTTTTAACAAAGCAAGTTTACCCAAGTTTGAGGTATGCTGCCTTCCAACCTCCTTCCACTTAGGTAATGCTTACAGGCCTTCTATCCCCAGGGGCCCAGGGTGGAACCTGTCGGGCCTTTGCTTTAGCTGTTGCCTATCCCCCCTTTCCTTTTTGCAAGGTAGGGAAAGATAAAGTGCTCTTGTTTTTTGGATAGGGGAAGGGAACACAATTGGAATTAAGTGACTTGCCCAAGGTCACACAACTAGTAAGTGTGTCAAGTGTCTGAGGCTGTATTTGAACTCAGGTCCTCCTGACTCCAGGCAGGGTTCGATTCACTGTGCCACCTAGCTGCCCCAAAGTACTCTCTTCTTAATATGATCTGGGAAAAATAGAAAAAACCTGGGACTGTTTGCAATCCACTTGAACTCCCAAAATATTGGGATCTCACCACCAAAACTCAGAAAATTCACAATAGCTTTGAATATAAACTTCAATATCAAGTCATTACAACAAATTACCTTACACATAGAAATTTGCTAGGCTTTCTAAAAATCATAAAAAAGAATTTACAAAACATTATTTCTAAATGTATTTCCCCATATTTTAAAACACTTTACAATTTACCCTGATATTAATTCCTAAATACCACAAAATTACCAAATTTTCTTGTCATAAAACCTCTTGTACAAAACTGACAAGAATTACAAGATAAGATGTTACAAAATCTTAGTTAACAATCTCTCAAATGCCATAAGTGATAGCAAAACAATTTTAACTGAAACTTTCTTTAAAATAAAGACAAAACTTGGAAGTTTTTTTTTATTTCCTTGGCATTTTCAATTTGGGATCTCTTTAAGGAGGCAATATGTGGATTCTTTCAATGACGATTTTACCTTCTGGTTCTAGTGAAGAGGTTATCCATAAAGAAGGTTAGGACTGCTCTGGAGACCCCAAAAATACCAACATGCTGGGTCCTGCTGAATGAATTCGACTCAAGCCTTTTCTCAGCCAAAGAAAAGGAAAGTTTATTGAAAGTTCCCTTGTATTGCACACAGAGTAAGTCTGTGCTAGGTCATTCTATGGTGCTCTCACACCACATAGAGGAAAGATGGGATCTTATATACAGAAAGTTGTATGAGGAATCTAAGGGTGGTCTAGAGGAGGAGTTTGGGGAGGGTCTTCAGGAGAAGTCAGATGAGGTCAATGAGTGAATAAGGGTGGGAAGTTGCTGGAGGCTACCTGGAGACTACAGACAATGGTGGGCTAGGCCAGTTCAAGAGTGGATTGATATTTTCATAGGCTCTGGGGGGAGATAGGTGGCACAGTGAGTAGAGCACTGGCCCTGGAGTCAGGAGGACTGGAGTTCAAATCTGGCCTCAGACACTTAACACAAAAATTAGCCATGTGACCTTGGGCAAGTCACTTAACCCCAATTGCCCTCCAAAAATCAAAATAAATAAATAAATGAATGGAAAATATTTTAATAGGCTCAAGGGTGGGAAGCAGATGGATAGTGGAGGGCTAGGCTAGTAACAGAGGTCTGGGCCCAGCTACAATGTAAGGCTTATGTCCTCATGAAAATGCCTCATCAAATGGGATGATTTAATCAGAGTTCAGGGGGGGGGAGGTTTCCAGAGCCTGTACCTCATTTCTAGAACTTCAGGGAAGTTTTCCTTGATGATTTCTTGAAAGTCACTTTCCAGGCTCTTTTTTTGATCATTGCTTTCAGGTAAAACAATAATTCTTAAATGATCTTTTCTAGATTTATTTTCCAGGTCAGATGTTTTTTCAATGAGATATTTTATGTTTTGTGCTATTTTTCCTTTTCTTTTGATTTTGTTAGATTGATTCTTGATGTCTCATAGACTTATTAGCTTCCACTTGCCCAATTCTAATTTTTAATGAATTATTTTTTCCAGTTAGCTTTTGTACTTCCTTTTCCATGTGGCCAGTTCTACTTTTAAGGAGCTGTTTTCTTCAATATACTTTTTTACATTTTCCAAATTGTATTTTTAAATAAATTTTTCAGCTTTTCTTCTACCTAACATATTTGATTTTTAAAATACTTCTTGAGTTCTTCCATGAAGGTTTTTGGGATTTGAGACCAGTTTATGCTCCCTTTGAAGTTTCAGATGTGAGTATATTAACAATGTTGTCCTCTCCTGAATTTGTGTTTTGATCTTCCCTGTGATCATAATATTTCTTTATGGTCATTGTTCTTCTTTGTTGCTTTTTGCTCATAGTGTGTCTTTTTTCTGACTCTTAAAGTTAAACTGTTCTTCTGGGGAACAGGGGGCACTATCCCACACTTCTTGCACTACAGATAAGGGGACTGGTTACTGGCTCTGTGTGCTGGGTCCTCAGTTGCTGGCAGCTGGAAGCCATAGGGGTCTGGTAGCTTACCTGATGGTGAGCTGGACCTAGTAGTTGTGGCTGATGTGTATCTGGTGTTGGCTTTTGCCTGCTCCACCACCCTGGGGTTCAGGCTCTCTCACTGATTTGCTGAGGTGGGGCTTACCATAGACTTGCCAGGTGCCTCCCATCCTGTACTGATCCCCTTCAGCCATAGCAAGAGGGTCCTTTTCAATGTCCCCCTAGCCTACTGAGCTAACAGACTGCTGCAACCAGCCTTTCTGCTGGCACCACTGTTCCAGGATTTTCCCTGAAGCAGTATTCTGGGTTTTTCTTTTTCTTTTTTAAAATATAACTAATTTACTTATTTTTAGTTTTCAACATTCACTTCCATAAGACTTTGAGTTTTGAATTTTCTCCCCCATTCTCACCTCCCCCTTCCCCAAGATGACATGAAATCTGATATAGCTTCTATTTATACATTAATATTAAACATATTTTCACATTAGTCATGATGTAAAGAAGAATTAGAAATAATGTGAGGAACCACAAGAAAGAAGAAACAAAATAAAATAACAAAAGGAAAGGAGAGCAAATAGTATGCTTCTCTCTGCATTCAGATTCCAAAGTTCATTCTTTGGATATGGATTTCTCTGGGTTTTTCAAGGTCAATAAGGGAGAGTAAGAATGACTTACTGCTTACTCCACCATCTTGGCTCTCATAAGGTGAAATAGGTGACTTTTAAACATTCTGTCCATGGACTGAGATCTCAAATAGCAGCTGCTGCCACTGTCACTGCCAATTCAGTCACTCCCAAAGCCTGCTAGGATTGCACTTTTCTCTCAACCAGGTCTGACAGAACCCTCCTGCTGACCTTCTAAGTCGTCTTTAGTATCTGTAAGCTGAGAAATCTGGAAATTACCAATACTGTCAGTGATTCAGTCACCCAAGGCTTGCTCATGTTTTATTGTGGCTGGGTCTATATGGCAAAGCCTGTGCTGGACTGCACTCCTTTCTCTACCTGGTGTAATAGACTTTACCTGTCAGCCTTCTAGGTTGTCTTAGGCTTGAAATTTGCTTCTCTCTGTCTCTTTGTGAGTGCTGCCACTCAAGAATTTGTTCAGTAGGGGTGGCCAGGTAGCACAGCGAGTAAGAGCACGGGCTCCAGTGTTGAGAAGACCTGGAGATCGAATCCCGGGCTCGGGCACTTGGCACCCACCCAGAAACACCTGGCCGTGTAACCTTGAGCAAGTTACTTAACCCCAATTGCTTAGGGGCAGCCAGGTGGCTCAGCAAGTAAGAGCACCGGGCTCCAGTGTTGGGATGACCTGGAGATCAAATCTCGGGCTCGGAAACTCAGCACCACACCCAGAAATAACTGGCTGTGTAACCTTGAGCAAGTTACTTAACCCCGATTGCTAAAAAAAAAAATTTTGTTCAGTCACTTTTTAAAGGTATTTGAAGAAGTTTGGTGGAGAGCTCAGACAAATCCTTGCTTTCACTCTGTCATCTTGGCTTGGCTCTCTGAACATATTTTACACATGCACTTTAATACTAACAGCTAGATCTTCGTGTTTAAAATGTGTTTCCTGCAAGTCACGTATTGATGGACTCTCCCTCTGTGATAGTAATGGCAATTAAAGATTCCCCTGTATTGGCTTGGTTTTCAAATTGATTGTGTTAAAACCCAGAGCTTGTTAATCCCACCTGTGGGATGGACTTGTTGATGTAAAAAGAGAGTACTGAACTGGGAGGAGCTGTTGACATAGATTTGGAGAGACAAGAGAGAGGCAGAACTTTTTGGAAGCAGCACCTTGTGGAGGCAGAGAGAGAGACTGAGAGAATTGCTGGGGGCCACTTTGAATTGCCCTGGACTTTTGAGACCTACCCCCTGAGCTGCCAAGGACTGAGGAGACATGGCTGTTTTGCTGGTACTTTGTCTGTCTGTTTTGATGTTGTTTTGCCAGATTTGTCCACTGGTGAAAGACAGTCCTTTTGTTGAAGAAGTCCTGGAACCTGGCTGTTGGCTAAGAGCTCCTGAGACTGTCCTGCAGACAGAGAGTGAATACTGTCCCCTGGTGAAGGGCAGTGCTGTTGTTGTAGGGGTCTGAGAACCTTTCTGTTGGTTCAGAGCTACTGAGACTGTCCTGCAGACAGAGAGTGAATACTGTCCACTGGTGAAGGACAGTGCTGTTGTTGCAGGGGTCTGGAGACTGTCCTGCAGACAGAGTGAATACTGTCCACTGGTGAAGGATAGTGCTGTTGTTGCAGGGGTCTGGGAACCTTTCTGTTGGTTCAGAAGCCCTGAAGAAGGATTTTCTTGTTGCATGTTTACAGAAATCCTAGGAGAGGGTTTTGCTAATGTGTTCAGGGGTTCTAGGACTGTTCTACAGACAGAGGATGAATTCATGAAGGGACTGGCAATGTATCTTATGGCCTTGCTAAGCCTTGTCTCCCCAGGAACTAAGATTGCTGAGAACTTGCCTGGTGTCAAGATGAAGAAAAGACCTCCATTTGGGTATTAAGTGATGTGCTTAAACTTGATGTAACTCTGGGGTAGATTCAATTGTGATCCAGGGGTGGGGGACTTTTGACCTTTTTGTGTTCTATGGTTGAACAAATGAATGTACTTTACTTAGATTGGAAACTAATCTCCATTTGAGAAGAGGGGCTTTGTGGTGGACTAAATGAAGGTACAGCCTAGGGGTGGAGTAGTATTTAGAACAGGGACTTTGTAATTGATTGAATGATTGGAAGGTCCTGGGTTGGGGTAGTACTTGGAGATTATTTAATCACACTTAGTAAATGCTGTATTTTGAATGATGTCATGTTTTGATCTTCTCTGTTTTTGGTTTGTCACTGAATAAAATGGAGAGCACCTATGCTGGTATTTTGAACCTTGGGAAGTTACCTTTCCTTGGCATTACATTACACCCTCTTAATCCCTTCTATAACTCTTTTTCTTTTGATGTGAGATTCCTTTTTAATAAATTAGCTTTGTGTTACTTCCTTATCATTATTCTTGATGCCCAAAGACAATGAAATTTATCTAAGTCTTCCATTAATATTTCAACTTCTTAAAATATAGACATAAGATTTCAATGATATGGGCAACTTCCTGGGAGGAAATATCCTGACCAAAGATAATTGGCACCTACTTTGCAATTTATTATTAGGGAACTGCCTGTGGACTCTTGGAAATTAAATGTTTTGCACCAGGTCACACAGTCAATAGGTAGAAGAGGCAGGATTTGATCTTAGATCTTGCTGGCTATAAAATCAGATCTGCCTATCATCAAATGATTTTTACCATTAAAATTTAAGGAAGAATACAGTGCAATTCCATCTTTAATCTTTTCACATCCTTCATTTTCACACACACTCACACCCCTTTCTTATTATAACCAGAGTTTTGCCTTTCAGATTCCTGCTTCTTTCCCCTTTTCTCCTACTGCTTTTCTCATCTAAATGAATCATCATTTTGTTAATAAAAATTGCTAATATCTTAATGTTCTTCATACTTGTTTCTATTAATCATAATATGCATTTTCTTCCAAACACCACTTTGATTGTTACAGGCTTTAAAAGTTAGCATAATTTGGCCTCTATTCATAACTACAAGGAGCATCAGGTTTAAAGCCTATTGTTTTCAGTGCATCACTTAGTATTCAAGGAGAAACTTGGGTTTCTCCTTGCCCTGACTGAAGTCTTCTTTTCTGTTGTGAATTGTTTATAGATTTTTTTCTGGGCATGCATAGCCTCTCTCCCTCCAGAAAAAGAGTATATAGTAGCAGTTTTCTGTGCCAAGACTGCCCAAGCACTGTAGGAATGAAATAAGGTGAGATTGCTTACTTTTTATTCTATTCTGTAGCTATCTAGACAGGAAGCCCAAGCCCCCAACAGTAAATTAATCAATTAAAATTTAGTAAATCCCTCCTATGTACTAAGGATTGTGCTAAGTTGTAAAACCACAGTACCGGGAGTACCAGCAGCAAAATAGAAGAGGCTTGGGATGGGCTCTTTTTGACATCCACATATCCACGAATTAGTCTGGGAAAGCTGGACCTGGCAAAGTACCAAATTCCTGGAAAGATGATAACTGCAGCTGAGGAGGCTGGAACAGGCGTTCTCCAGCACGCAGAGTGCTGTTTTTTTCCTCCCAATTTTATTTCCTGGTGTTGTTGTTGCTGGTCGTTCATTCAGAGTAGAGATGGACTACAGTCATCATCCATTCCAACCTTTACCTGAACATTAATCATTTCTATATTATCCTCTATAGATAATCATCCGTTGCTGTCATTTATCCTTAATTCTCAAAGGGGACCAATGACATCACCAGTGACATTTTGACTTGAACATGAAGTGGATTTAAGTGAGCAGAGTTGCACAAAATCATCAGCCTCGATCTCTCTGCCAGAGTCATATTAGTCCAGTGTCAAGACAAAAGGGAGGAGGACTGCCAATGGCTTACAGTGCAATGGATGATCTTCATATCTTTGACATCTGACCATGCTCTAAGCACACCACAGAGCTGGCTTCAGCCACCTTGATGGCCATTGGAACAAATTGTTCTCATTTGCCCATTCTGCTGAGGGAAGTCTTCATATGCTAATTCACTGATGAGTTTGAGGTCTGTTGGTTACCATTAACCTAATTTAGCCTGTCTGCTGAGATGGTTTTACCGGGATGTGACTGTTGCACATGTTACAGTTTCTTGGAAGCACACATGAGAGTGGCATGACTTGTTAGACACCAAAAGTGGATGAGCTTTTGAAAAGGGCTCAGCAATCTCTCACACCAAACATGCTAATCCTCTCTTCACACCCCAAAAATATTCTGTTACTCCCTCCTCTACCTCCTTCCTACTACCATCATGAAAAAGAAAGAAAAATGAAATCCATTTGAAACATTTGTAGTCAAATAAAATAAATTCATGCATTGGCTATGTCAAAAAAGAAAAGTCTCAATCTGCTATCAGAGTATATCACTAAGCACTGTGCAATTGGACATTGACATCCCACCTTATTTTGTATTATTTTTTCATTGATTGAATAGTGTATCTAATCAGTTTATCAATACTGATAGATAAGATTGAGACTTAATTATCTAGGTCTCAGTGGTGACAGACTTTGTCTGACATGGAGACTTGTTGGTTGGGACTATTCAAGAGATCTTTCCCAGTCTACTTTCACCTTTGGGATCAATTATGCTGGATTCTGCATGTGGGCTACTACAGCAAGGTCAAGATCTATTAGAGACTGTTATTATCATATAATTTTGGTTTCGTCTTTAATTGCCACTGAGTTTCTTTTGCAACTTCTCCAAATCAAAATCCTTAGGGATTTTTTTTCCTTTCAGCCATATATGACTCTTTGTGACACCATTTATGATTTTCTTGGTACAGATATTGGAGTGGTTTGGCATTATCTTCTCCAGAAAATTTTATAGACAAGAAGACTAAGGCAAACAGGGTGAAGTGACTTTCTCAGTCTCACAAAGCTAATAAGTGTCTAAGGCCAGATTTGAGCTCAGGAAGATGAGTCTTCCTGACTTCAGGCCCAGCACTTTATGCACTATACTACCCAGTGCTCCAGGGATTTCTACCATTAAACTATTTTTTTAAGGCAATTGGGGTTAAGTAACTTGCTCAAGGCTACACGGCCAGGTGTTTCTGGGTGGGTGCTAAGTGTCTGAGCCCGGATTCAATCCCAGGTCATCCCGACTCTGGGGTCAGTGCTCTTACTCACTGCGCTACCTGGCCACCCCTACCATTAAACTATTTTTTTTAAGCAATTGGGGTTAAATAACTTGCTCAAGGTTACTTGGCCAGTTATTTCTGGGTGTAGTGCTGAGTATCTGAGCCCAGATTTGATCCCCAGGTCATCCTGACACTGGAGCCGGTGCTCTTACTCGCTGAGCCACCTGGCCGCCCCTACCATTAAACTATTAATAAAATGTGACTTGAATGAGCTTATTATTGTTAGATTTTTGATCACTAAGGCCAAGGAGAGGATTGTGATAATTGTGACCATTAAAATATTTACTATTATGGTTTTACTTGGACAGTAGATGATGCAATGGATAGAGTGCCAGGCCTGGAGTCAGGAAGACTCATCTTCCTGAGTTCAAATCTAGTCTTAGACACTAGGCAAGTTGTTAAATCCTGTTTGCCTCAATTTTCCTCATCTGTAAAATGAGCTGGAGAAAGAAATGGCAAGAAAATCACAAATGTCATCATGAAGAGTCAGATACAAATGAAATAACTCAACAATAACAAAAATAGTTATGGTTTGATATATATTCATAATGATTAGACTTTTATGTTGAATCACTGAGGATAAGTTGTCCTAATGCCCATAGAAGTTTAGGTCTATCAGTTTCTATTTTTCTCCTATTAAGTCTGTGTCAGACAGATAAGAATTTTAGCCTTTGATTAGATGAATTCTTGACCTATTGCAGGGACCTTGAATCATCATTCTCCTGTTACTGCCATAAATAAGGAAATTCTCCCTATTCAAACTTCACTCACACCTGATATTTATGGGTGAGACTGGGAACTTTTCCACTATATCTGGGTCTGATTAGAAATTCTTCTGCCTTGCTTATACCCATCATAATGGCTAACATGATAGAACAGAAAAACAAGAAATGTTGGATATGTGGGAAAATAGGTACACTATTGCCCTGTTGGTGATCATGTGAACAATTATAAGCATTCAGGATGGCAATTTGCATCTCTGTTCAAATGAAATGCTCTACATTCTGGTTCACTGAGAATTATTATTTATTCAGATCATTCAGCACATCTTGCTTGGTGATTCGGAACCACGCATCAGGAATCTGACCTCTGCCATTGAATCTCAAATTGTAATGCCCTTCTAATTGTGACCTGAAGTGACACACAAACCATTTCCAGTATGGCTGGGCAGATGAGTCTGGAGTGATGTTCCATGTGGCAAGTTCACTATGTGCTTGAAGATCACCTATAGATAGCATAGGACTAACAAACATAAACAAAGCATTACTTGTCTCAATGCTGGTGCAGAAATTAATTGAAAACATATTAGTGAAGAACCACCTTCTGCCTCTGACAGCCTGAGAACGGTGAAAAGGGACACTGTGTTTTTCAGAGTGATTTTTTACTGTATTTGTACAAATTGCTTTGCAAAAGGGACATTGCTTCCAGCAGCCACTGAGCTGATCAGAGAGCCTGGCCTGAATCTCAGATACCACTTTGCTTATAGATGCAATTTCACAGGCTTCTCCTACCTTTTGGATTCTGGTATCCAGGAATTCATTCATGACTTCCTTGAGGAATTCGATGTCAACTATCTCCTGGTGTTCAATGCTTCTTAAGTCTCCTCTTGGAAGGGTCAAGTGACGCCCAAGGTGATTACACAATGTGTCTAGCCATACAGAGGCAGAATTGCTTTGGTCCTTAGCCACCAGAGTAGATTCATGAACAGCAGAGAGGATGACTTTCTTAAAAAATTCCAAGCTATTACTTAAAAAATTCTTCAATTTCTCATTCCCTCTACTTATACAGTATGCTTGGATCTCCTTCTCAATGTAATTCTTAAAAAAAAATTCTGGTCGGTTTATGTATTCCAAATAATTTTCAAAGTTTTCCTCCTTAGCCAAAGAGATGAGAATGTGTTTCTCCAGGTTGGAACGGTTTCCACTGAAGGCAGGACAGTTAGCTCTAATCTCCCCAGCAAGGTCAATGGCTATCTTCTTCCTAATGGATACAGGTAGGGCAGTAGTGAGCTTGCTCCACAGGAAGTCAGCAAATGCTGTGACAGAGGTTGCACGTTGGCAGGAAATCTTAAAACTCATAAAGAAATCTTTTCTCTTGCTTTCTAGATATGTGACAGGATCAAGAACTCTCTTGAATGCTGTGTGCATGTCCCTAAATTTAGCTACTGCTCCATAGCATAAACATAAGGACAAATCTATTTTATATTCATTTGTAAATGTGTACGGCTCCTCATCAGATGCAGAATCAGTGTTCTGGTCTATCAGTCGCATTATTTCATGGAAGTAACTTATATTATAATCCATTCCCATTCTCATCTTACCTTCAATATTTTCAGTGACCAAAGAGCAAATGTTCTGGGTAGTTTGCATTATGGTCTCCTTATCACACTCTGCTATGGAAGGGCTGTAAACCTTACATGTTTTCTTCATTTTGACATGTTTCTCATAATCAATGGAAAATGTTTTCTTTCTGTCATGATCTCGAAGTTTGCTTACCACATTGTACTCCTTTTTAAAATGTTGCAGAAAGACATTCTCCAAATCAACATCAATATTGGGATCTTCAGCAGGAGGAGAAGTTGAGGATACTTCACAGACCCAGTTTAACCAAAGTTGACTGAATGTGTCTTTCAGCTGCTCCTCACTTAATTCTTTACCCATTAAGGACAGAGCCACATCTCTGCTTATAAACAACAATTCTTTCTCATATTCTGATTTCTTTTGATCCAGTTTATTGTAACTTTTCCTTGAACTAAGGAGATCACTGGACTTTTCAATGCTTTCTGAAACAAGTGCCTCTTTAAGACTTCTCAGGATGTTCTCAAAGTTTCCCTTCCATTGGATAAGGATTTCATTGTCTTGGTCTTCATCAAAATATCTTTGAAGCTCTTGCCTCATGGTTTCATATTTTTCTGCAATATTAGTCTCAATAGAACTTCTCGGCAGGTCCTGAATTTCCCCATTCTGAATCTGATTGGTCAGTTGGTACTGCAATTTCAACACATGACTTCTTAGATTCCAGGTCCAGTTGTTATACATTGTCTCAAGCTTGACCATGGCCATGATCTCCCGGGTATTCCTAAAACTGAAGATGAAGTTTTCACTCACCAAGGCTTTCCACAAATCATGGATCCGGACTTTCACCTCAGACATCTTCAGGATACTGCCTTTGGATTCTTTTTTGGCAGCTAAGATAATTCCTCTTTTTAGTTTCTGGATGTTGTGGCTATAACTGGGGTTGGGAGGGGCCATTGGAGGATCTCCTTCCCATAGATGAGCAAAGTAATGCACATGACTGTTGACATCAAATCGAATAACATCACTGAAGCAGGTAATACCAGAGTACTGCTCCAGTTCTGCAGCCATAGCTGCCATTTCATCCAGTCTCTGCTGCAGTCTCCTTCTTCCTTCCATGTTTTGATCTTTGGCAGTGATTTCCCCCACATTCTGATGTACAAAGACACAGCTTGGGGAAATGTTCACTTGTTTCATTCTCAGAAAGGAATGGACAGCAATTTGCAAGATATCTTGCATTTCTGAAGGATTCTCTCCAAATATATTGATCAAGGTCAAGTTTCCAAGTCCAATAACAAAAGTTGCCAGTTCATTGTCCCAATTTTGTGATTTACAATTGAGTTCTGGGGCCCGGAGTCCTTCTGTGTCAACCACAAGAACAAAGCCAAAACCAAGCTCTTCCCAGAGGGTGTCCTCCACCTTCAGCAACTGCATGTAAGCTCCTCGGGTGCATCGCCCTGCACTGACATTAAACTGCAGACCAAACATAGAATTCAGCAGAGTGGACTTCCCTGTGCTTTGGAGGCCAAGAACAGAGAGAATAAAGACCTTCTGGTCTCCAATTTTCTCAATCAATCTGTCAAAAACAGCTTCTACCCACTTCAGAGGTACATAGGAAGCATCCCCATCCATCAGCTCAAGAGGGTACCCAGCTACCATCAGGTCAGCAGCAATTTGAGGAAGAGAGAAGAACACAGAGTCCCTTTGGGAAGAAGCTTCTTCCAAAGCTTCATAGATCTGGCCAACCTCTCTCAGGAGATGTTCAATACCCAATGAGGAATCCCTGATCTCCTTGGAAACAGCTTCTAGTTCTATTTGGAGTCGTTTCAAGGAGGCACTCTTGGCTCCCTTTTGGTTTTCTGCCAGCAACAGGGTCCACAACTGGTTGTACCTCTTCTGGAGTTTTTCCAAGTGACCTCTGGTCAGGTTGTCCATGAACATGCTCAGCCACTGTAGGAAGTAAAGCTCAGTGCTGTTGTCTTTCTCTGAGTGAGACTGGAGGATTTCAAGCACAGATCTCATCAAGTCATTGAGTGGAAATGCCCTCATTAGCTGTGTTTGTCTTATTATTTGTTTTTCTGTCTCAATCTCACTCTTGTGTTGTTCAAGGCTTCGGTTCCCTTTCTCTCGAAGGTGACAAAGCTCCTTGTCCTTCTTACACCACTGGTGCCAAAGCTCTCCTTGAAGGGGCAGTAATCTCTCCTTCATTTCAGACAATTTCATCTCTTTCATGAGGGCCAGCAAAGCCTGTGCCTTTCCCTTAGCCTCCTGACACTCCTTCCTGTCCACATCTACAAAAAAGCCATGACGCCGAGCAACTTCAGCACAGTCTTCCAGACTGAGAAAGGGACCTGAAGACTTCAGCAAGTGATTGATGACACTTGTGAGTTCATCCATTAATTCAGCCTCATTTCTATTCCTTATACCAATCCTCACTTTCTGGCCAGAATCATTGCCCACATTCTTGTCTTTATCATCAAACAAATACACCAAAGGTTTTGATGACTTCCAAAGGTCCCGGACTATTTGGACAGTCCTCTCACTTTTATCAGAAGTAGACACAAGGACCACTGTGACTGAAGCAATTTCCTGCAGAAATCTGAGCTGCATCTCATAATCTTTGGCATCTCCACGGAGATTGGTGAAGGCAACACACCTTTCAAATCTATCCTCATCTCTCCCCGCTGGACAGAACCATGAGATCTCCACCATACCTCTCATTAAGAGGCAGGATTCGCTGTTGCCTCGGCAGTGACGGTGGAAAAAAGCATCATGTTTGTGCTTACTCAGGAGAGAGTTCAAGATCTGAGATTTGGAAGAAGAAGCAGAACTCACGACTCTTATAAAGGACACGATGGGGATGGGTGCCTGAGAGATGAGTTGGTTATTAAAATTGAAGACTGTGACTTCTCCTGATGATTTCTCCACCTGTCTCCAGCTTCTCTTGATTTTGCTGAGAGACCAGAGTGGGAACTCTATTACAGAAGGACAGGGATTGGGAACCACAAGAGGGAGAGCAAATTGACAAATGGAAAGTTTGTTTGAAATGTATTGTCTCATGAAATCATCTGCACAGTGAAAAATCATCATCTGGATGTCCATTGGGTGGATGTGCGATGGGCCTGGGAACAAGGGGAGAGAGGGTGTGATCTTATCATCAAACAAATCATCATAAGGATCTGCACTGTCAGCCTCAAGATTTGTCAGTTTTGTTATACCACTACTTCTTGTGTCTCCATTACCTTTACAAACCAAGTATCTCAGTTTGTAATCCAGCATCAACAGCTTCTGTAGGAAATAAAATGGCAATTGTTTGTCTGTCCCTGGCTGAGTGTCATGTACAGAGGCCTTGTAAATCAGATTGAAATCTGCTTGACGCACCTTCCTTGGATAGTAATGCTCTAGACCAAGCCTCTTGGATAACTCTAGAAAGTTGGAAGTTTTTATCACTTCCTGCTGTGTGATTGTACTTGCTTCAAGTTCACGTGTCTTTTTCTTTCTCTGAGAGACACTGTCCAGTTCTTTTTTCACCTGGTCCATCTGTATACAATTCACTGTAGCTTCATATTCCCCACTGATGAGGAAATTTAGATCTTTCTCCAGAGTTTCCCAATCATGACCAACCCTTGGTTTCAAGAGGACATGAAGCACTTCTTTGGACCATGACTGTCCCATGTGAGATTGCATGAGCTTCAAACGTTGCTTCTTTTCTTCTGCAGACACAGCTTTAGGTCTGGGAGTTACTGTGAGCCCTGTGAGCAGTAGGAATGCTTGAGCCCTATAGCCACATTCCTTATTAAGGTACTGGTATTTTTCATGGGCTTCTTTCATTTCACATAACAGGAAATTTAATTCTTCATATCCTAGGAGACAGTGAAAGGTTTGGTTTTCCTCCTTGTATCCTGCACCAGCTGCAATGGAAAGCAGGAGTAGGTGTGTTCCTGACTCCTCTGCCTGTTTCAAGGCCTTTAGAAAGGAGCTGAGAGACAAACTGATCTTATAAGTAGCCTTTCTTTGAGCTTCTTCCATTTTTCCTAAGGGCTCTGAGTCGTGATTTATTTCAAAAAGGACATTCTTTGCCTTTTCTAAGATCTGAATGAATTCCGTAAACTCTGTGACACGGATGTCTTGTTGTTCCTTTGCTGAATGGAAAACCCACTGCATGATTGAGTGACGCTGTGCGAAGTCTTCCACTTGATAGACATAAGGATACAGAAGGCTACGCAACTGGGACTTAATGAATTTGGTTTCATGAACTGGGAAGTCCTTGCAAAAATTGACAATTTGCACCAAGAACTGCTGCAGAGCCAAGTCTTTGAGACAGATGTTAATCCACGTGTTAGAGTTCATACTTTTCTCACTCAACTTTTGCTTGAGATCAAGCAGTTTCATCAGTTTCTCCTCAGGCTGAGTGATTTCCCAAGATTTTACTTCTTCCAGGAAAGACCTGGCATCCGCCACTGCTCTTAGTAATTCCTCTCCATCCTGGGTCCTTGCACATCGTCCAGTCAGGGCTGTGTAAATGTCTGTGAGGCAGCGAGTCAGTCGTAAAGGATCCTGAAAATCTTGTCTGTGGTTAGACAGAATGATGTCCCAGACAGGCACCAGTTGATAGCCGCGGTCAATGACACACCAGGTCTGGTTACTGGCCACAAGGCCAGCTTTCCACTGTGGAAGAGAATCCACCTCTGGGGGGCCTCCTGTTTGGTATACGGACATTTGGAATCTTGCTAGCATATTGCTGGAGCTTGTATTGTGAGAAGCCATTTGGGACTTAGAGTTTGATGCACTGACTGTGGCTGCAGCTTTCACCCCAAAGCCACTGTAGCTGCCTCCAATGTACACATCAAGTGCCTCTGAGGCTTGTTGCCTGACATCTTGCAGCTCCTCTGACCTGAAGCCCTCAGCTACAGCTTTCCAGCAGAACACTCCTCCCAAGTGCAGTGGGCCCTGGTTCACATGAGAGCCAAACCTTTGGAAAAATGCCTCACATCTATGCTTCAGATGAGTTTCTGCCCCATTGGAGTGACCCAGAAGTTGCTCCAGCTGCTTTAACTCTTGAAGAGCTGACCTGGACAGATGGAGCTGGTCCTGTGAAAAGTGGCAGGAGGCCAGTGGGATATAACAGAACTTGGTGGTACAGCTGTACATGTGCTCAGAGTGTGACTTATGAACCTCTCTAGAGTCAGAAGATCTGGTGGCATTGGTGCTGGTCTCCAGGTTAAATCCCCAACCTCCACCTTTAGCCAAGAAGCTAACACTGAAGCCCAGTTTCTCCATGCTTTCAGTAAACATGGACTCTTCATGAGAAGACAAAAACTCCATTGTTTCCATCCTTGTTCCCTGGGCTGGGCTGAGCAGGAAGAAGTTCTCTGGGAGGCTGAGCAGTTCTTCTCTCTTCCCCAAAACATCCGCAGGGTTATTGGTTTGGTAAATGCCCTGCAGGGCAAGGCCACCTGACACCCTTTTGAGGAGCTCCCTGTCAGAAAGATTCTCCCTATGAGAGAGTGTGCCCTCTACCAGAGTGAGGTGTCTCTCCATGTTTTCTATGACCTCCATTAGAGGTTTCTCAGGGAGTAGCCAGTACTTGGGTGGGATCTCCATGGCCTGCCTCAGCTCCTCTTCTTTTTCCACAACAATCCCCTCCTGGCGACTTTTGCCTTCTGCCTGCATCTCCCTCAGCTCCTTCAACACTGACTGTGCCCACTCTTGTCTGTCCTTCAAAGTCACCCAGAGTTTCTCTTCCATCTGCTCTGAGCCCTGGCCACTAGACAGCTTAAGGAATTTCTCCAATGCCGGCTTCTCCCAAGGATATTTTGCCTGGGATTTTAATGCCAGAATTTCCCTCTCTTGTTGGAGTTGTAAAGCTTGGGTAGAGGTCACACCCAAGTATTCCTGAAGCTTAGGCACCCAATACTGGGTATCCAGCCCCAATTCTCTCAGCTTCTCTTCCAGCTCTCGTCTTCCTGGTCCTCCATGGGGTGGTTCATCACCATTATCCCCTGGTGTAGACATGGCTACAGGAGAGGACAAAACATCAATTAATCAAAACCTGCTTTTACTTTGGGAGGAATGCTGCACAGAAGGTATCTATGTGGTGAGGGTGTAAAATATAGGAGTTCCACAGGAAATATATTCACTCTCCTCTCTTACCCCCATAGCATCACTGCATGTGGATGATATATGTAGAAGCATAAAGGCCTGATGCTTTGGATTTGTGGCATTTGGAGTCTAGCAAGACCAAAGCTATGTGGAGGATAGAGGTGAAGACAAGAATGCAAAATGGTTTGAATAAGTCATGTGGCTCAATCGTCTCTCCCTAGCAAGAATAGCAATCATCTCTCATTCCAGTGAGGGGAAAATCTCCTTTTACTTCTGGTAACCTATGTCTTCTCCCTATGATAGGTTCATCTTCTCCTGATTTGGAAAATTTCTACTCAGACCTCAGTATTTTAATATAATTTTAATATAAACTCTTTAGCCTGGATTCTCTCACCTTACAGGATCTTTCCCCAACTTCCCTTTCCAACATTATTTGACATTGCTATGCTTCCATCATTCTACATTCCACCTAAATTGTATTCAGGCTTCTCCCTGATCTCCTGTAATTCAACATACATAAATGGAATGATCCCCTTCCTTATCTGTGACTGTTGAAATCCTTTCTTCAGAGGTTGGTTCACTTGCTGTTTCCTCAGGGAAGCCTTTTGATGACCCCATTTGAAAATGTTTTTTACCTCAGAAGTTTCTTCCAACACTAGACTTCTACTTTCCTCCAACATACCCTCCCTCATATTATTTGTTGTATTATGCTCAATTAAATATATGTTCATTGAAGTGAGAGACTATGTCAATTTTAATCATTCTCTCCCCAGTGGTGAGTATAGGGACTTATACACAGTAGCTGATTAATACATATTTGTTGAGTTGAATTTAATTTACTCTAAGTTCCAATTCATTGCTTTCCATCTTGGTCTACTTATAGGAAAGAATGTCTTCTCATCCAATGCTCCAAGATCTCCCAATACCTAATTTCTATCCAAACAGCCTTCTCCCTGTACTACTGCTGAAATACCATTTTCATCTCCTTCCTGTTATGCTAGTTCTTTAAAGCTAGTCAGATGTTCCCTACTACCACCATGAACCCTAATCCTTATTTAGATAAAATTACCCCTTACTGGACCAATCACAATTCAGTATGCACTTCCCTAAAGCCATTTTACTTTGACCACTGAAATCCTAACATCATTATTGATAAACTCCTTCCCAATCCTTGTTTATTTTTTAAAATATATTTTGACATTAGTCATGTTGAAAAGGAAGAGTCAGAAGAGAAGAGAGAAACCAAGAAAAAAGAAAAAAAAAGAAATAGTATACTTCAATGTGCATTCAGATTCCATAGTTCTTTCACTGGATGTGGATAGCATTTTCCACTATGAGTCTTTGGGAATTATCTTAGATCATTGTACTGCTGAGAAGAGCTAAGTTTATCAAACTTGGTGTAATGTTAATGGAATCTGAAGATCTTCCATGCCTCTTTGTACTGGCAAGTAAGCAGGTACTTAGCACCTTGTTTCAAGTTAACACCTTGTGTAAGCTATTTTAATTAACACAAAAGTAGTTAACACCTTGGGAGGAAGTTGCTGATGCAACAAGAAGTGGCAGAATAGGGAGGAGCTAAGGCATCTATAAGGAAAAGCTTCAGCTGGGAATGGCAGAATTTCCTGGGGTAAACATCTGGAGGCTGGAACTTCTACTGTGACCTTTCTTCTGCTGAGACCTTTCCTTTGGGAACTTTTGCTGAGAACTTCCAAGAACCAGGCTGAGGAGCTACCATGAGTGAGAGAGGAGGATCCTTGCTGTTTTGTTGTGAAGGATTGGGGATGTGGGTGTTCACTGCATTAAGCATTTGTATCAACTTTGTGGCTACTGTAATTACTTTGGCTTTCTGGTTCTGTGACTTGGTTTTCTGGTATTTGAATAAAGGCTTTGGTTCCACCCTCCATGTGGAGAGTCTGCTACATTTTGTGATTCACAACTCTACCAGAATATTCATAACCACCCTGGGTGTTGTAAATACTGCATTATTGTTACATTTGGTGACAAGGATGGGATCACAAAATGTCAGGCCTCTATTTGGAAGCAGGAGGGCTTTAGAGGGAGAAATGGCTATCCCTGGATGGAAGGAATTGCCTTTTTCCTCTCTAGCAAGAGAATGGGCTAAAAACACAGAACTCTGTGAAAACTGGGAGCCAAGGCTACAGAAAGGAGAACCCAGAGATTTGGAAAGATGTTTGCAAGGAATATCCATAGAACCAGGCAAAGAACTGGCAGGATTGTGCAGAAGAGGCTGGGTCTTGCTAACTAGTTATTGTCTCATGTGTAAAAATAGAGATAAGCTGCTGGAGGAAAAAGCTCAGATGGCAAGGGAGATGCCTGGTTTGTGTGAGGATTCTGCTGTGCCACAGCATTCTGGCTCTCCTTTAGAACAGCAAGCTGGAGGGTCTCACATGGTAGGAGAACAAGCTACTGTTCATGTAGCCAAAAAGATGCAAAAAACTAGCAGTAGGAATATGCATGCAGCTTTCACACAGGCTGAGCAGAGCTGCCCTGACAACTGCCAGGAGAATGTGTGTGAGGAGAATAGAACAAGGTTCAATGAGGAATCTTCTAATACAGAAGTTCTCCCCATAGTAAGAAGAAGGGAGGAGAACCACCAAGGCCAAACACAGTACGGAGAGATAACTGAGTATTTTACTCACAGGAGGTGACTGATATATTGAGTTGATTCACCCAATGAATGGGAGAGTCTTTATGTCTTGGATGGTAAGAATCAGTGATGAAGGAGCCAGAGGAATAGCACTAGATAGTGTGGATTGCTTAAAATTCATAGGCATCAATCTGAATCCTTTTGTATACCAAGCTTTTAGGGATCACCATACACAAGGAGGTAATAACAGAACTAGTCTGTTAGCTTTAGTTGCAGAGGGATGCCATAGGCAATATCCTGCTGACTCTATGTGGCCTGGTGGAGACAGACCCTGGTACTCAGTCAGAGACTGTATGAGAAAGCTAAAGGAGAATGTAATGAAAACTTCTATCATGCTTGGAGATGCAGATGCATATCATGATGTCCCCCTAGGAGTTCCTCATAGAAATATCATGGTCAAGATGGCTCCTCCTGCTTATAAGCATCTAATTTTGACTCTATTAATTGGGGAAGGGGGAAACCCTCTTTTGGAGGTGCTGGATAAGATTTCACAATTAATTGACTTAGGGAAATAGGGAAGAGATAAATTTCCTGGAGCAAGAAGAGTAAATAGCCATAGGATTCAATGACAAAATAGATTGACAAGAAGAGAATTGTGTACTCCTCTATTGAGAGCAGGGGTGGATTTTAGAAGAATAGATGGCATTCCATCTGAAGAGCTGCTAAGATGTACCTAGAAAAGGTATTTAATATTCAATTGAATAGGAAAGTAGGAACCACTCCTACAGATACTACTGAATCATTGTATCCAAGTTTGCCACACCTTCAGAGAGAATAAGAAATAGGCCAAGCCTGCACCCAGATTAAAGAAATGCACAAGAGGAGATTGAAGACCCCATATTGGTTTAATAATATATTAGAAGAATGGATCAACTACTATAACTAGGGCCTTAATTGATACAGGGCAGGGACCTCATTTATCTACCCTGATAAACATGGAACTCCTATTACCATCACAGTTTTAGGAAGGGCTGAAATATCAGCCATGCAAGTTAAAATAACAATGATAATTGCAAAATTACCTGAGAAAGAATATACTGTGCTTATTGTACCCATTCCTGAATACATCATCGGAATAAATATATTAAAAAGTATGACTCTGAATTTACTTAAAGGAAGAAAACAATTTGCTGTAAGGAAGATAGGAATTAATACAGTTTTAGTGGGAAAAATAAAAAGGGACCCAATCACTTTACCTGAAACTTCTGAAGTAATTACTCTAAAGCAGTATAGTATGCCAGGTGGCCAAGATGAAATTACTACCACTATAAAGGAATATCTTGCAGCAGGAGTGTTAGTCCCTACAACCACATGATGGAATAATTCTGTCTGGCCAGTATGAAAATCAGATGGTATGTGGAGAAAGACTGGATTAAAGACAATTGAATAAGGTGACTCCTCCTTTGTATGCTGCTGTTCCAGATACCATACCTTAATAGAAAGGATCCAGAAATATGATGGGACTTGGTACACAGTTATTGACTTGGCAAATGCCTTCTTTACCATCCCAGTAGACCCTAAACAATGGGACCAGTTTGCTTTACCTTGGCAGAGTAGACAATGTACTTTCACCCACATGCTGCAAGGATACCCACATAGCCCCACTATTTGTCACAGGATTGTAGCTGAGGAGTTGGATGAATTAAAGCTTATGCATTACATTGATGATATAATGATACAGGGAAAAGATGCAAAAGAAGTGGAGAAGAGTTTGACCCTTCTAATTGACCATATGAAAAGTAAAGGGTGGGAAATTAATCCTGAAAAGATTCAAGGACCAGCCCAAAATGGAAAAATTTGGGGTATACAGTGGAATAAGGGACTACAAGAGATTCTTCCGCAAGCCCAGCAAAAGATTCAAGATTTTCCTACCCCAACCAATAAGAAGGAGGCCAAAAAGTTCATAGGATTGTTTGGATACTGGAGGCACCACATTCTACATCTGGGACAGATTTTGAAACCTTTATATAAAGTCACACGGAAGAAATATGAATTTGACTGGGGACTTGAGCAGAGTAAAGCTTTTGAAGAAGCCAAGGCTGCCATACAATTGGCCTTAGATTTATGGCCCATGCAAAATGGCCTAGTGGAATTACAAGTGACTGTACAGGATGATTATACAAACTGGAGTTTATGGTAAAAACAACAAAGCTGAAATGTACCCTTGGGATTTTGGTGTAGGAAACCTCCTTTAGCTGGAGTTCAGTATACACCTTTCAAAAAGCAGTTGTTAGCTGCATATTGGGCTTTGGTAGAGAATAAACAACTGACTCTGGGCCATAAATTGATATTAAGACCTGGAATCCCTATTATGACCTGGGTAATGAGTACCCCAGCTTCTCACATAATTAGACATGCCCAAGAGGCTAGTATAATCAAATGGAAGTGGTATATTCAAAATAGAGGAAAAACAGGCAAAAGTAGAGTGTCTGCTCTACATGCATCTGTAGGAAACATAGAAATTGAGAGGAATGACACACCCCCTGAGTCAAAGCAACAGTTGGTACAGTCCTCTGTAAAATGGAATGAGGGATATGATGGATTAATTGAAGAACAAAAGAGACAGGCTTGCTTTACTGATGGAACAGCAAAATATTTGGGTCAAAAAAGACACTGGAAAACAGCAGCCTAGTAGTCAATATGCTGAACTTATGGCAATGCATCAAGCCATCAAAATAGAACAAGGAGGATAGTGTCATATATTCACTGATTCATGGGCTGTAGCTAATGGGTTAGCTACATGGATGCCCATGTGGAAAAGTCAAAATTGAGAAATATATGGCAAACAAGTGTCGGGCAAAGAATTATGGGAAGATATCTGGAACATGTCTTTGGTTACCGATGTGTCAGTTTTTCACGTACATGCTCACGTGGCCCTCACCATGCCAGAATGTGAGAACAATACTCATGCTGATCAACTAGCAAAGATTGCTGCTGAACATATTGTCCCCATTTTGACAACAACTGATGATTCAGTATTAGCAAAATGGGTCCACCAAATGGCTGGCCATTTAGAGGTCCAGGCAACACACCAATGGGCACAAGATTGAGGTATTAGTATGTCTCGTTCACTGTTAAAACAGATAGCAGAAGAATGTAATATATGTCAATTGGAAAAGGAATGAACTGTTCCTTGGGTAGTAACTGGGGAGTTAGCAAGAGGAAAAGTCCCAGCCTAAATCTGGCAAATCGATTATATTGGTCCACTACCACAAGATAAAATATGCAAATTTATATGTACTTGTGTTGACACCTATTCAGGTGTACTACTGGCTTGTCCTTATAAGAATGCAACCCAGAAAAACACCTGTAAAACTCTAGATCTCATAAGTCTTTATTATGGAACCCCAATGAAGATTCACAGTGACAATGGGTCACATTTCAAAACTTATGAAATGAAGACGTATCGTATACTAAACAATATAGAATGGATACATCCTATTCCATATTATCCACAAGCATCTGGGTTGATTGAAAGAATGAGTGTATTATTGAAAGAACAGTTAAGGAAGTTAAGTTCCAATAATTCATAGCAACATTGGAAGGATAACTTGTTCATGGCTTTACAAAATTTGAATAATAGACCATTGAAAGGAAGTACACCTCTAGCCAGGATGATGACCCCAACTCTGCAAATTAGAAAACAACAAACATATATGATCCCAAATATAGAGTATTAGACTTTGAGGCCAGATGTACCAGCACTGTATCCAGGAACACCTGGTTTGGCAGGGTATGATTTACATGGCTTAGAAGACTTTTGGTTGGACAGAAAAGAAATAAGAAAAATCCCCACTGGAATATGCATAAGAATCCCTAAAAATCACTTTGGACACATTTTACCCAATTCAGGATTAGCAGTTTGAGGAATATATGCATTGGCTGGAGTAATAGATTCTAATCATCAAGGAAAAATTATTGTGACATTCCATAATTTAGGTGAAGAGGCCATACAGTTTTGTAAAAATGATAGAATAATTCAAGTGATTATCTATCATTCCTTGTAAAACAATGCCAGTTGTAAAAACTGACCCTTCTTCCAAAATAACTATCTGATGGAATTGAAGAATTTGGTTCTACTGATAGAATAAAATTGGGAGCTGAAGTATGGGTAAAATGGAAGGTGCGGAGATTATAGCACATGGGAAGGATAACACTGTACCTATTGTTTATTCATGAGAAGATGATTACAAAATTGGACCCTTAACTCATATATTTTACCATGAGTGAGGATACAGTAGTGAATTCATGGACTCCATAAGCATGACTGATCCTATGTCTACTATATTTCTGGTTATTGTCTCCTTGTTTCTTCTTGGCTTTTTGTCTGTTTGCCTTGTTTGCTAGATTTGTTTCTACAGGCTTGATACCCTCCACCTGTAAATGCCTGATAGTTTAAGCTGGATGTCACCCCCTATCCACAACTGTGACGTGTCACCCCCAGACCTGACATCAAGTAAATTTCAAATGCTGGCTAAGGATCTGACCTCTCAAATGGGATCTCTTGGGAAAAGAACAGCTCTACATCCAATTTCAGCAGCAAGTAGCCATGGACGAAGAGACCTTTGCCCCTTACCCCAAGCTTTTAAAATCCCATTTGTTGGAGGAGGAATGATGGGGAGCTTGTACTCAAGCCCCACCCTAAAATGTTGTTTTCTGTGTGCTCTCCTTGTTATAGTGTCGTAAAATTCTGTTGACACCACTTACCCCTAACACTCCCATTATCCCATATAATGAAATATATTGTTAATGTATTTTTGCCATGTAAGGGACATGAAAGATCTTGGGACCAAATGTAATGTTAATGGAAGCTGAAGATCTCTCATGCCCCTTTGTATTGTCAAGTAAGCAGGTACTTAGCATCTCGTTTCAATTTAACACCTTGTTTAAGCTATTTAATTATCACAGAAGTAGTTAACACCTTTGGAGGAAGTTGCCAATGTAACAGGAAGTGGCAGAATAGGGAGGAACTAAGGCATATATAAGGAAAAACCTCAGCTGGGAATGGCAGAATTTCCCGGGATAAGCATCTGGAGGCTGGAACTTCTAGTTCGAACTTTCTTCTGCTGAGAATATATATGCACACTCAGTTGAGTATAGAAATCTATCTTACCCAATAGGGAAAAAGGAGTGAAATGGCATATGAAACATGGGGAGAAGGGAGGTTGATAAAAAGTAGGACAACATGCAATTTATAGAAGCAAATAGATATATAGATATATTTATACATGACTTAGATATAAAGAGAGATATTATAAGGGAATTTAAAGAACATGAAACATATTTCTTATCAGACATATATAGGTGAACAATTTCTAAATGAACAAGAGTTAGAGAGCAGACTGAGGTATGCAATGAATAATTTCAATTACCTTAAATTAAAAGGGAGTTGTACAAGTAAAACAAATGTACCCAAGATCAGAAGGAAGGAGGAAAATTGAAGGAAAAAAATATAGTGTTTAATAAAGTGAAGTGAGAAGAACCAGGAGAACAATACAAAGAAACAGATTTTGCAAGAATAACCAACTGTGAAAGACTTAGCTACTTTGATCAATACAATAGTCCATCACAACTCCAAGGGAATCATGATATAAACTGCCATCCCATCCCAGGAAGAGAACTTGTGGACTCGGAATGCAAGTTTATTTTTCAAAATGTAGCTAATGGAAGATCTATTTCACATGATTATATATGTAGATTGACTATATTTTTAAAATTCATTACCCTCTCAAGGTGTAAGGAAAGGGGCAAAGGGAGAGAGAGAATGTGGAACTGCAAATAAAGATAATTTTTTTAAAAGAATATGGGGGGAAGATGGTGGAAATTACCTAGCTTTCCCAAATTCCCCCACAAATAATTTAAAATAATGCCTCAAAGCAAACTTCAGAGTGGTAGAAGTAATTAAAAGTTGAAGTAAAACAATTGTCCAACCTAAGACAATTTGGGATCACTAGGAAAGACCTGACATCTAGGAGTAGTGGCCTGACCTGACTGAAGCAGAAATACCTTTAGGCAGATAACACCAAATCATCAAATAACAAGCCTGGGGGCTATCTGCATAGGAGGCAGCCTCAGTTTCAAGAACTTTTACCCAGTGGACAGTGTAGGGGTCAGGAAGCTGATCAGGGAAAGATTTCAGGGCCCTCCACTGCCTGATGCTGAACCTGGGGCCCATGTTTACTGACCAGATGCAGTCCCAGGCTATGGCTGTGGGCAAGGAGGAACAAGTACATACTGGTGAGTGTAGCTGCAGAGGAGTGGAGCCCCTAGTGGCTCTGGTCCCTCACAGGAGAGTGGAGTCCCTGGTTCTGGTTCCAGGACAAAGGGTGAGGCAAAGCTGGTAGCTACTGAAGGGAACCACAGAGAGTAAGAGTATTTGTGGTGACAGCATTGCTGGGAGCACTGGTCACACCTCAGGGCCAGAAAAGAAGACATGAGGTTATTTATAGACAATGATATGAGCTGGAGGAGCAGAGAGCATACTTGGTCTTGCATGATAAAACATTGGAAGAACCAAGGTCAAAGGTTCTCAGACAGAGCTCAGAAAGCAACAGCACAAAAAACCTGAAGCCTGAGACATTATCTCCTACACCTCAGGACTATAGACTGACTTGAACATAAAGTTAACAGTCAAAAAATAGGCCACTAAAAAAATGAGTAAGCAATGGTGAAAGAATCAGACCATAGATAGCTACTATGGTGAAACAAAAGAGCAGGGATCAAACTCAGAAGATAGTGAAGTCAAAACATCTACTACTGATAGGGTGCTTGGGACCTATGTTTGTAATATTAGTTTGTAATATCAATTTGTAACATCAGTTTGTAAAACCAGTCTGTAAAATCACATTTCCCTCTCCCCAACCTCAGAGCATTAACTCTGACCCCTACCCCTGCCAGCACTCTGCCCAGAAACAATTCATTAATTGTTTATCTCTGCTTGGAACAATAACAAGCTACACCTATGAATCCTTCACTAAACCATCTATAAACATTTTGGCTTAGGCAAATGTTACCTCCCCTTAGTATAATGGTCAGCTGCCCCCATGAATCCTTCAAAGCCCTATCTATAGGTTAACTCCTTAGCCAATTATCCACATACTGAGTCTCCGTTAGTCTTGGTTTCCAAGATCCATCTTGTCAAACATGACACTGATGGGTGGCAGACTAGGCACTTCTCAGTCAGCCCTTGACTGCTAGCTGACTTGGTGACATTTCAGGCCTAAAACCACACCTCCAGGTAGCCCCCCCCCCCCACCTTGGGCTATTTCCCAGTGAATTATGGGCAATATACCTGCTCAGTTGACATTAAAAGTGCATGTTCCTTTAAGCATTGATCACTCCTTAACTCCTCCCTAATCCCACTCTTTCTTACCTAGTTAGCATAATTGACATTTAATTTACAACCTAAACTCCTTAAAACTATGCCTGTCTTCTTTAAATTTGCAGGTCCCTTAAGGACCTTTGCCCACTATAAAGCATACAATAAACTTTTACAATTCTGACTCCAAGTCTGCTTGGGCCTACTGAATTCTTTCCAGACTGAATCGAAGGCATTCTAGTCTTTGATAAGGATCAGAGTTCCTGTATAACCTATTGCCATCCCCCATCACTACTAAAACTTTAGAGAAAAATGTAAAGTGGTCAAAAGTCCAAAAATAGTTCCTGGAAAAATTTTAAGAGGACATTAAAAATCAGAGAGGCTGAGGAAAAAGGAAGGAAAAGTAAGAAAATCAAGATAATTAGGGGGGAAAGTCAACTATTTGGTAAAAGAGATTCAAAAATTTTAAAAAGAAAATAATTTTTAAAATTTGAATTTGGCAAAGTGAAGTTAATAACTTCATAAACCAATGACACCAAAAAATTAATAAAATAAAATGAAAAGAATGCATAGAAGAAAACATGAAATATCTCATTACAAAAACAACTGATCAGAAATAGATTGAGAAGAGACAAAATAAGAATTGTTGAACTCCCTGAAGGTTATAATTAAGAAGATTTTAGACACTATAGTTGAAGAAATTATTAAACAAAATTGCCATGAAGTTTCAGAACTAGAGGGCAAAATAGAAGCTGAAAAAAATCCACTGATCACCACCTGAAAGTGATCCCAAAATGAAAACTCACGGGAACATTATAGCTTAGTTTTAAAGCTCCCAGGTCAAGGGAAAAAAATAATACTATGGGAAAAAACTAAAATATTGTGGAGTTCCCTTCAGGATAACCCAAAATTTAGCAGTTTCTATATTAAAAGACCAAAGGGCATAAAAATGATATTCCAATGAGCAAAGGAGCTAGGTTTGCAACCAAAAATAACTTAACCAGCAAAGCTGAATGTAATCCTGCAAAGGAAAACGGATTTTTAATGAATTGAAGGACATTCAGGTAGTCTTGAAGGAAAAGATCAGAACTGAACAGAAAATTTGACCTACAAGAATCAAGAGAAACATAAAAAGTTAAACATGAAAGACCAATAAATAAGAGGTTTAATAAGGTCAAACTGTTTACTTCTTATATGGGAAAAAGTCATCTGTAACTTAAAAATTATAATTCCTAGGGTAATTTGAAAGAGCATACATAGATAGATTTTGGGTTGAGCTGATTATGATGGAATGATCCTAAAGAAGAAAATTGGGCAAGAAGAGGTGAAATGGAACCATTATGTCATACAAACAAGGCATGAATGGAAGAACGGTTATAGAGGAGGGTGGTAGGGGGTGGAAGGCTAGTAGTTCTAGAAGCTTATTCTCGTCAGAACTGGGTTAAAGAGGGAAAACCACACATCTAGAAGGGCATAAAAGTCTTAACTTACAGAGAAATGTGGCAGCAAGGGAATAGAATAAGGGAGGGTCTCTCAGAAGAAGTATAGATAAGGGAGGCTGAGATCAGAAGTTGTTTTGTTGTTGCTGTTGTTGTTCTGTTTGTTCTTCCTTTTTGTGAAGGGCCATTAAACCCAGTATACTTGTAGATTGGACCACAACAGGTCCCTGCTTAAGCGCCATCTCATGGCTGTATTTTGGGCCTTTCTGGCTTTGAGTGAATGTCACTGGTAACTGGTTCTCTTTGAAAAAGCAACCCTGAGGGTCTTCCCTTCCCAGCTTAATTTTTTTTCTTTTTTTCTAATTAAAGGGGCCATCCTTTCACTACTTAAAGTGGTCTAATTACTGAATGAGCATTACCCCACTCTAACTAAGGTTTTAGTCTGAAAGGACCAGGATCCCCTATTGTATCCTAAGTCATGTCCAGTCATGCTGATGAATATCTGATCACTGGATTCAGATGGCTCTGGAGGAGAAAGTGAGGCTGGTGACCTTGCACAGCCCTCCTTCACTAAAATCAAAGTCAACTGCAAGTCACGTAATTATTTCCCTGATTCCATGGTCCTCTTCAAAAATGAAGGAAAAACACAACCTGTGAGTAGACTGAGCTGCCTGAATGGGGACCCAGCTAGTTGAGTAACTCAGCTCATCCTCTCCTCCCTCTTCCTCTCTTTCTTGTCTCCAAAGGAAGGTAAAATTTGATGGCCAGAAGCTGCCCACTTAACTTAGGGTTCACTGGATAGATCAGAAATAAATTTAGATGTCTGAGGAATGCATAGCATTGTTTTGCGTGTGTGTGTGTGTGTGTGTGTGTGTGTGTGTGTGTGTGTCTGAAATGGTGGCTTTCTCTAGAGTAGAGTGAGGAGGAAGGGAGAAAGGCAGTTCATTACTTAAAGTGTAACAAAAAATTAAATTGAATTAAAAAAAAAACCAGAAGGTATAATCCTTGAGAATAGGGATTGACTTATTTTTCACTTTGTATCCCAAACTTTATGTGCTTTGCCCATAGTAAGAGATTATTATATGTGTTAGTCATTCACACATTTGATGGTGTTTACACCTTGCACATATGTGTATATACAAGTGTGCGCACACACACGAACACACAGTGTCCAAAATAAGTCTTATGGTAGTTTTAAGGTTTAATAGCTTATGTGTGTATATATTTGTTTGCACATACATATAGTCAGCATTTTAAGGAGCACTTTGAGGTTTATAAAGTGTTTTCCATGTTAACTCATGTGATCCTTACAACAACCCTCTGAGGTAGGCTCTTTTATCATCCATATTTTATAACTGAGGGAGACAAAGAGAAGTTAAATACGACTTGACCAGGGACACAGACATAGGAAGAGTGTGAAGCAGGATTTGAATCCATGTCTTCCTGACTCCATACCCATCACTCTCTATACTTGGCCACCTTTGTGCCTCCCTTTCTGTATTTCTTTTTAGCTCTTTCCCTCTAATTTATGTCTTTATTGCTTTCTGTCCCTGTTCCTGTCTCGTGCTCACTGTCTCAGTGTCTCTCTATTTCCCTGTATATGTTAGTGGGGCTTTGTCTTGCTTTTTGTCTCTTGCCATCTCTGTCTCTCAATAAGATCTGGCTCCATGAGCACCTCATTTTGTGAGGTGAACAACTCATGCTCCCTCTCAGGGAGCCTGTGCCATCAGGATATTGGAGTACATAAATGGTCTGCAGCCTCCATGCCTCTTAATATACCAGGGAGTTGTTGCCTCAGCTCCTTCTCAAAGCAGACGAAAGACAGTATGTACCATACTCTGCAGATTTTACACCATCAGGTTTGCTATTTTTGTTACTCTCTCAATAAATGACTCAATCTAACACATATATACAAGCCTTCTGTAGCCCAAATAATGGCAAACAACTGTCTGTATTACTATTTGTCAAAGACGACTCAATGTTGTTCTCATCAGTAAAATATAAGCTCTTTTGCCGTAGAATTCATTGTAGCTTTTTTGCCATCATATATTTTTTTAATCACTAGACATTCAAGCACAACTATTATTGTAGGAATTAAAGATGTTTTTTGAAACCAAATGGGAGTATTAATTCTTGAAAGGTTTGGGAAGCCACCAAAATAGAAGGAGAAGAATGGGGAACATCTGTGATGATCTGCCCCCCTTTCCCTCCTATAATATGCCCCACTCCCATAACAACAAATATAAGTCATGGCTTGGAAATAAGAATTGTATGCCTATGTACAAGCAGATTCCAAACACACAGAGATTTTATTCCTTTTTTCAGAATCTCTCTCTTTCCCAGAAGGGGAAGAATAGGACATGGCATCAGAGGAAATGAATGAACCTGCTCTGACAAGCCCAACCAAGTAAGAAAGGACCAAAGATAGCTTTCCTGGATGAAGGGGAACACAGCAAAGCCTTGATGAGCCACCCATAAGTGAATTTCCATAGAAAGACTTTAAAGGTGTGGGTCCCAGTATAGGGGACAGAGGAAAATGGAAGAGAAAATGCACTGACACTCTACTTAGGGGTCAGCTAGGTCAGCTATGTGCCCAATGCCCCCCTGAAGCATATGTCTGTCTGAAAGTCTTGAAGCCAAGATCCCTGAACCACGGGATCTCCCCAAACCATCTGATCTCCCTCACTCCCTGATTAATCTGACTCCAACAAAACTCTCTCTCTCTTTTTTCTGTCTTTCTCTCTGCCTTTTGCTACCTGCTCATCTTCATCTTTGCCTTCTTTCTTTGCTACATTTCTTTCTATCCCTGCTAAGGTTCTTTCTCTCTGCCTTTCATTCTCTCCCCACCCCAACCATTCCACATCCCCCTGCACCAGCCCCGTGGCCCCAGCACCTTTCCCCTGCCCCTGCCTTCTCCCAACTTCATTGCTGTCTCTACCTCTATCTTTCTGTTTGCATAGCTGTCATGCCAGGATCACGAACTATGTGTCTCTCCCCTTTGTTCTATCTTCTTATCTCTTTTCCTCACTTTCTTCATCAAGCAGGGACTCTTTCACTATTGTCTATGTCTCCCTAGCACATGGCACAGTGCCTGGCACATAGGTACCTAATAAATGCTTAATGATCAATTAACTGTGTCTCCTTTGTCCTCTTTCTGCTCCTTTGTCTCTCTTACTCTGAACCCTGGCTCCACTCTTAAGGCATCCTAAGTCCCTTTTCTTCTCTGAGACTTACCTTTCCCATTTTCACAATGAACAGATCGACCTAGTTGTCCCTGAAGTCCTTCCTATAAGTCCCTTTCACTCTTCAGACTCACTTGGTCTCAGCTTCATCCTCTCTGTTTCTCCCCTCCCTCAGGATGCTGACAGTCCTTCGTTCCCCACTAACCTTGCTCTCCAGGCCACACATAGTCTGCTGTCCCTCTGAGATGCAGGGGCTTATCCAAGCCCCTCTGTCTTCAGAGATGCTGGCTGCAGCTAGCCTTCCACAGGACTGAAGTTTCATCTACCTGGAGTCTAATAACTCCACACCACTGGGAAGACACTTTAAGGGTGAGGCAGGGTAGCCTGAAGAACAGAAAGTGAAAGCATTTTCACACAAACAGAAGTGACTATTAAAAGAGATCTACAGGAAAAGAAAAGCAAGGAGGAAAGTGGAACTTCTCCTACCACCACTGAAATTATAGCCTAAAGTGACAATTAGCCAGATTTAAGGACACTTAATAAAAAATATTTTAAGAGATCAGAAAAGAGTAGTCCAGATTTAAACCAAGGGCATTCAGCTGTAATAATAACATTTTTATTTTACCCAGACCTGTGAATCAATTATTACAGAGAGCTGCCAATAGAGAGCTACCTCTAATCTGCAACTTTTATTCATGCAGGGCTGCCCTGGGAAACTAAGAGGTTAAAGAGGTTTAAAAAATTCCTAAGGGAATACAGCCACTTTGTATCTGAGGCAGGACCTGAACTCTGATCTTCTGGGCTCTTCAGCTGGCTCTCTTTCTACTATACTTCAATAGTTCCCATATGTTTAATGATTGAGTCCAAACTGACAACTACCAAATCTTTATTTCCAGCCTTAGTCTCTCTCCTCACCTCCAAACCCACATCATGAACTGTCTACTACTCATTTAGAATCTGATGTCCCATACACATTTCAAACTCAACATTTTAAAAACTTCCCTCATTATCCTAGCCCCCAAACCCAGCCCTCTTCTGATCTTCCATTGTTTCTGTTGAGGGTACCAACATCTTGCCACTTGCCCAAATTCACAGTCTCAGTGTCATCCTCAGTTCCTCCCAGTCCCTCACCCTATGTGTCCATTCAGTTGCTGAATCTAGTGGCTTCTTCCTCCCTGATATCTCTCATAGGAGTCCCCTTTTCCCCCATTGCACATCTACTGCCCCACTTCATTACCCATTGTCTGGGCTAGTAGAGCAGCATCCTAACTAGACTCACAGCCTTGTCTCCCCCCCTGCTATCCATCATCTCTGCAACAATCAAAGCGATCATTCTCGGGTCCAAGGCTGACCATGACACTCCCCTACTCAGTGAACTGAACTACATCCTTATTACTTAGAAGTTCAAATATAAACTCTATTGTCTTTTCACTTAAAGGCTCTTGATGTAAATAGAAACCCTTTGACTGAGTGACTGGAAATAGGGCCTGAATGGCCTCTTGATGGCACAATAAAGGCTAGAATAAGCTTTTTAGCTTTACAACCTCATTGTCATTCTTAACTCCTCACTCACACTTTCCTCATATACCACACAGTTGCCAGATGTAGTGACTTTTCTCTTTTTATGTTGGCTTGCAAATTTTATATTGAAAAGTGCTTGGTCCCAACACACAAAATGGCAATTGGAACCACAAAAAAACTTTCAAACCAAGGACACATTTAAAAAACATTTCTTTCCTCCCAACTCTACTTTGCCCAATCAAAAATAAGGAGTACAAGATGGGAGAGGGAATTCTGGTGTCTTTTTTTATTCATTTATTTTAAACTTAAATACAAAATAAAAAAAAGAAAAAAGCATTTGTCATGTGCATAGCACAATGTAAGAGAGGAATCAAAATATGCAGTGATAAATTTCTCTTTCTAGAAGTGTATATAATAAACACTAGACATTGTGTTGATAGCCTTCCATCTTTTCTTTGCTTACTTGTACATTTTCTTTTGTTCTCTGCTGCTTTGAATTTTTTACTTCTTTTTTTTCCCTCTTCCTCCCCCAAGAAGGCTACAATTAAACACTAATACACACACACACACACACACATATATATGCATATATATTTGGGGGTGTGTATGTGGCATTACATGTGTGACTGTAAGAAGAAGAGACAGACAGGATGTAAGAGTTGCAAAGGCAACAGTGTTGAACTAATCATAAACTTATCCTCTCCATGCTACAACAAAAGCAGGGTTCCCAAGGCAAAATGACTACCAGAAGAATTAATGTCAACAAATTAGAGCTCTTCTCTTAGTCAAAACAGTTTGTTGTTAACCTGGAGGGAAAGTTGAGCCAACACACAGTCAGCAACAGAGAAGCAGAAAAGGAGTGAACAGCTTTCAGTGACTTGGTTCATAGCACTGCATTTGTTCACTTGGATCAGAACACTCGCAAACACCAAGACTGGCTTGATGAAAATGCTGGGGAAATTCAGAAGCTGCTAAATGAAAAATGTAAACTCCACAGGGTTTGTGGCAGGATAGTTCATCCATCTCTAAGAAGGCAGCATTTAATTCCATCAAAAGTAAAGTACAAGCAAACCTTAGAGAGATGTAAGATTCTTGGCTCAGTAGAAAGGCAGATGAAATTCCATTTTATGATGGTACTAACAATCCAAAGCACTTTTATGATGCCTTGAAGGCTTTTTATAGGCCAAAGACCTATGGTGTATCTCAACTACACAGTGATTAGTGATAAGGATATGATCCTAGAGAGATGAACAGAACACTTCCATAGCGTGCTCAAAAAACCATCATCAGTCAATGCTGAGGCCACTGACCATTTAACTCAGATTGAAGTCAATCCCTCCCTAGCTAATGTTCCAACTGAAGAAGAGGTTTTGATTGCCATTAGGCTCCTCTCATGTGGCAAAGCACTTGATACTAATTCTAGTCCAGTCGAGATTTACAACATAGGGAGTCCATTGTTCATATAAAAGCTGACTCAAATTTTCCAGGTTATATGGCAAGAAGAGGTTAGCCCCAGGAGTTCAAGGGTGACTCGATTGTCCATCTCTATAAAGGTAAAGGAAATAGATTGTCCTGTGACAATTACAGAGGGATCTCTCTTTGTCATTGCTGGCAAGATTCTTCCCAATGTTCTCCTTAATAGGTTGATCCTTCACTTGGAAGATGGTCATCTACCTGAGAGCCAGCCGGTGTGGTTTCAGAAAGGACTGAGGAACAGTTGATATGGTGTTTGCTTCCCAACAACACCAGGAGAAATGCTAGGAGCAGAAACTGTACACAATGTTTTTAGATCTGACCAAGGTCTTTGATACTGTCTGTCATGAGGGCTTGTGGAAAATTATGTCAAAATATGGCTGCCCAGAGAAGTTCATCTGCACTGTATGTCAGTTCCATGACTGCATGCTTGCCCAGGTTCTAAATAATAGACAATGCTCTCATGCTTTCCCAGTCATTAGTGGAGTGAAACATATAACCTGCTCCCATGCTTTTTTAGCATGATACTTTCAATCATGTTGTCAAATGATTTCAGTGTGGATAAGCATGGCATCAAGGTCAGCTACCACCCTGATGGCAAATTCTTCAACTTGAAAAGGCTACAAGCCAAGACCAAAGCGGAAGAGCATTGGTGCATGATTTTTTGTTGGCAGATGATTGTGCACTCAGTGCAGCCTCTGAAGCTGAGATGCAACAAAGTATGGATCAATTCTCCTGCTTGTGGTAATTTTGACCTAACAATTAACACCAAAAAAGAACACAAGTGTTCCATCAACCACCACCACAACATCCATACTGAAAACATTGGTTACACCAAATGGAGAAGTTTTGAATGCTATGGATAAGGTCACTTTCCTTGGTAGTGTACTTTCCAGGGACGTACACATTGACAAAGAGTTTGACTCACACATTGCCAGAGCTATCTCAGTGTTTGGGAGGCTCTGAAATAGAGTATGGGAGAGAAGAGGTACTAGACTAACTACCAAACTAAAGGTCTACAGAATCATTGTGCTGACCTCATTGTTTTATGACTATGAAACCTGGACAGTATACCAGTGGCACTCCAGGAAACTGAATCCTTTCCATTTGAATTGTCTTAGCAAGATTCAGAAGGTCACCTGACAGGATAAGGTACCAGACACTGAGGTCCTTACTCTAACTAAACTGCCAAGCCCTCAAACTATGCTTCAGAGATTTCAATTGTGATGTCATGTTGTTCAAATGCCAAATGTACACTTGCCTAAAAGACTATTTTATGGAGAACTCACAAGGGAAAGCACACACATGGTAGTCAGGAGAAGTGATGCAAAGACATTCTCAAGGTCTCTCCTAAGAACTTCAGAATTAATTATGTGACATGAGAGACCCTGTACAGGCCCACTCAGCATGGAGTGCCCACATCAGAGAAGGTGCTGTGCTATATGAGCAAATTAGAACTGAAAAAGCTCAAAGGAAATGCTGGATGTGCTAATTTAGAGAATCCACCCCAAATGTTCACACGAACTATTTCTGTCTGGTCTATGGTAGAGAATTCTGAGCTCTTATTGGTCTGATCAGCCACAGTCAGACACATTGAAACTTAACTTTAGCATAATGATATTTTGATCCTCTTTGAGAATGAAGGACAACAACCAAACATGTATGTACATATACATGTGCACATGCATATATTTATAAATACACACATGCATAAACATGTATAAAATATATGTGCACCTATGCATGTACATAAAGATACATACATATATACGAATACACACAAATATTTACATATATACACATACATGTGTATATACACACAAATAAATATATTCATACATGTGTACATATATACGCACTTTACATATACATACTTATGCACATATACAACACTTCAGGTCAGATGTTCAGGGATCTATTCTTCAATATCTTGCACAAGTGGCAAGAGGAAATATAAAAGAATCTATTGGTCTTGTTCCACTGGGTAAAAGAAAGTTCCTGCTCTATTGTCTTTCTGATAATATTCTTCAGAACTTTGAGAGTGTGAGTGCATTCAGGGACAGCTCTAAAACAGTTTTATATTTTACGGATAGTCCATTCTAAGACCCTCCCATTTTGACTGGGGAAGATAAAAAAGTCACTCCCATGGAGTGACTGAATGACAGTCTAACAGCAAGGGAGATTGTGCCTATTCCAAGGAGCCTGGGTGAAAGAAGAGTTTTCCTTACACTTTTCATAGTAAGCTTAGGCAGCAGATGTGTAAAGCTAAACCTGTGAGGAGAAACTTAATTGCTCCTAGGCAACATGGGAAAATGCATGAACACTCTGAACTGGGTAAAAGTGATAAATCTGGTATTTTCTAACAACTGTTTTGTAGTTGGCTTTGAGGTTTTTATCCTTCTGTGTTCTGTGTTTAGATGTATAACAGTGTGAGGCAGTGGATGACATCTTAAAGTTGGTAGAACCTCTACAATAAAGAAAGGTGTGACCAAGAGATCACAAAGAATTCTCCCTGAAGTGCTTGACCTCTTACAGAGGAGTCCAGACCTTCTGGCCATTTTGGAGCTCTTGACCCAAACTGGTCAATGGATGTTCCTACCCCAATGTTGGGTCTCAAAAGAAGTGGATCATCAGGAATGGTAAACAAAGTGAGAGATCTATCTAAATTATTAGGTTCCCTGTTATAGGTAGTGGGACTAGAATTGGGTCCCTGTTGGTCAGTGACATTTGAGAATATGTGAAGAGGTCAGTCCTGACCACTGAAATTAGTAAAAGTCACAGAACAGCAAAGTGAGGAATTGAGAATAGAAAATTCTCTGTCCTTAAAAAGCTGGAATTAAATTCTTACCAACTAGATAAAAGGAGTATTTAAAAACTTGGATAAAATGATTTGGCTGAATGTTCTCTTAAAGGATCCTTCAGTAACTCAAATAAGAATGTATGCTGTGGATTTTTCTGAATTAATATTGCTAGGAAGGTAAATATTTGTTCTATGAGGTTCAGTTGATATCTATTCAGTTAAACAGCACTCAATCCATAAACATGTTTAAAGGAACTTAGTTTAAAAGTATTTTTCCTCCAGTAGCTCTGAAGAGGGAGAAAACAAGTGTTTTCAAAATTAAGCCTTTCCTGGCTTTCTCTTAAATTTCTTTTACTTGAATTATCTTGACCAAAGTTTAAATTGTCCTGAGATTTTTCCTCAGAAAATGTGAGTAAAGTAATTTTTCAAGGAAAGGTAAAATTTCATTTTTAGGAATTTGGTTGAGCTGACTAGTATGAGCTTGTGATTGATTTAGCAGAATTTAGTGGCCTAAGTAAGTAAGGAGCAAAATCATATAGAAGGAATTAGGGTAGACCCCTCATTGGCAAGTAAGTAAGGAAAATAATAAACTGGAATTAGTTTACATTGAAAAATTATGAAAGAGAATCAACAGAGAGTAAAGGAGGCACAAAAAGACACTGAAGAAAAAGAAGTCTTGAAAACAAAATTGGTCAGATGTAAAAAGAGGAATAAAAGCTCCCTGAAGAAAATAATTCCTTAAAAACTAGAATTGGGCAAGTGGAAGCTAACAATTCTATGAGACTTCAAGAAACAACAAAAGAAAATCAAAAGAAGGAAAAAATAGAATAAAGTGGGAATAATTTCATCAGATAAATAATAAACCCACAAAAGAGACTGAGGGGAGATAATCTAAGCATTGCTGGGCTAACAAAAAGACATTATCAAAGAAAGAGTATACACGACAAATTTAAAGCAACTGTGGAGGAAAACTGCCCTAGTATATTGGGGTGGCCAGGTAGCACAGTGAGTAAGAGCACCAGCTCCACTGTTGAGAAGACCTGGAGACCGAATCCCGGGCTCAGACACTTAGCACCCGCCCAGAAACACCTGGCCGTGTAACCTTGAGCAAGTTACTTAACCTCAATTGCTTAGGGGTGGCCAGATGACTCAGCGAGTAAGAGCATCGGCTCCAGTGTCAGGATGACCTGGATCAAATCTGGGCTCAGATACTCAGCACCACACCCAGAAATAACTGGCTGTATGACCTTGAGCAAGTTACTTACCCCGATTGCTTTAAAAAAAAAAAACTGCCCTAGTATCCTCAGAACCAGAGGGTAAAAGAGAAATTAAAGAATTCACTGATGACCATGTCAAAGAGATTCCAAAATGAAAACTCCCAGTAATATTATAAGCAAATTTCAGATCTCTCAGGACAAGGAAAAAATACTTCATGCATCCAGGAAAAAAAAAAAAAAACCATTCGAGGGCGGCCAGGTGGCTCAGCGAGTAAGAGCATCGGCTCCAGTGTTGGGATGACCTGGATCAAATCCGGGCTCAGATACTCAGCACCACACCCAGAAATAACTAGCTGTGTAACCTTGAGCAAGTTACTTAACCCTGATTGCTTTAAAAAAAAAAAGCATTCAAACACTGTGGAGCCACAGTCAGGTTCACAAAAGATTTAACAGTCACCATAATAAAGGCGCAGAAGGCAAAGGAGTGAGATCATAAACAAGAATATACTACCCAGCAAAACTGAGTATAATCTGGGGTGGCCAGGTGGCGCAGTGAATAAGAGTGCTGGCCCCAGAGTCGGGAGACCTGGGATCGGTTCCAGGCTCAGATACTTAACACCCACACAAAATAACTGGCTGTGTAACCTAGAGCAAATTACTTAACCCTGATTGCTTTAAAAAATTTTTGAGTATAATCCTTCAAGGGTATAAAAAAGTCAATTTTCAATGAAATACAGGAATTTCAAGTATTCTAGATGAAAAGAACAGAGGTGAATAGTAATTTTGACTTTCAAAGATAAGACTCAAGAGAAGCATTAAAAGGTAATCGTGAGTGGAAAATCACAAGGAACTCACTAAGGTTAAAATGGTTATATTCCCAAATGAGATGAGACTTTAGAACTTTGCCATTATTAAGGCAGTTAAACAGATTTTACATAGACAGAGAGCAAGGGTGTGAGCTGATTGTGTTGCAATGACCTCAAGAAAAAGATGGGAAGGTTGAAAAAGGAAGATGCTTTGGAACCAAAGGGAAGGAAGAAGAAAAATGTGGAATTTTTTTCCCACATAAAAGAGGCATACAAGGAAGAATATTTATAGTTGAGAGAAAAATCGGGGTAAGTGGGCAACATTTGAACTTCACTCTCATCTGAACTGGTTCAAAGAGAAAAATGTCTATCTATCTATCTATAGATATAGATATACACACACTCAGTTACATGTACATATATATAGTTATACATATACACTTAGTTGGGTGTAGAAATCTATCAGACTGAACAGGGGAGTAAAAGGTAATGGGTCTAAGATAGAGTGGGGGGAGGCAATAAGAACAGATTAAGGGAAGCAATGGTCAGAAACAAAACAGAGTTTTGAGGAGGGGAAGAATAAATGACAGAGAGAAAGAGATAGAGAGATAACATCCAAATTCGTAAAGGGAATGTTAAATTAGCTAATAGATAAAATAGAAGGTAAAACTACATTTCTGGGGACCTCATTTTACCCATTTCAGAATTAGATAAATCTAACCATGAATTAAAGAAGAAAGAATTTAAGGAGATGAATAGAATTTTAGAAAAGTTAGAGATGATAGGCTTCTGAAGAAAAAAAGATGGGAACAGAAAGGAGTATGTTTTTTTCCCAACTATATATGACATCTTCCTAAAAATTTTACCATGAATTAGCTAGTTATACTGGCCTCTTCTACCTTTCTCTGCCCAACCTCCACAAAAGCCACAGAAATAAATGCAGAAAAACAGAAATATCAAGTGAATTCTTTTGGAGCAATAATATGATAAAACTTACATTCAATAAAGTACCTTGGAAGGATTAAATAAAACATTTATGCCTTCATTCATTCTAATTCTAATTCATCTCTAGAGAGAGAACTGATAAACTTATTCATTCATTCTAATTCTATAGAAACAATCAATAATTTCATTCAATATGAAACAATGAGACAACATACCAAAATTTGTGAGATGCAGTCATAACAATGCTTATTGGTGAACTATATGCATGCATGCATGTGTATGTATATACATACATATGATGTTAGTATGAGTGTGGGTTGGTGTGAGTTTGGGTGTGTATGTTTACATCAATAAAAAAGAGAAAGAGATCAATGAGTCATACAATTTAAAAAACTGAAAAAAGAAAGAAATTAAAACTCATAATTAAACACCAAAAAACCATTAGAAATCAAAGGAAAGATGAACAAAATTTAAAATAAAAAGACCACTAAAGTAATAAATAAAACTAGCTGATGTTCTTATGGGTGAAATAGAGAACCACTTTGGTTAATTTGAATTTTTGCAAAATAAAAGAAAAAATTATCATTATCAAAAGTGAAAATGGTTAATGCACTACAAGGGGAGATTAAATTAAAGCAATAATTAGTAGCTATTTTGTCCAGTTATATGACAAAAAAATCTAACAAGATAAATGAAATATGTGAGCATTTGTAAAAATATAAATTGCAAGCATTAACAGAAGAAGAAATCAAATACTGAAATAACCCCATAATAGAAAAAAGAATAGAATAAGCTATAAATGAGTTTGCTAAGTAAAAAAAAAATGCCTAGAGCTAAATGTAATTACAAGTGATTTCTACCAAACAATTAAAGAACAATTAATTCCAGTACTATATAAACTATTTGGGGAGAAATAGATAAACAAAGAGTCCTACCAAATTCTTACAATAACACAAACATGGTTTTGGTACCTAAATCAAGGGGAGCATCATAAAAGAAAGACTATAGATCAATTTCTCTAATTAACATCAATGCAAAGAAAATTTTAATAGCAAGGAAATTACAACAATATATCACAAAGATCATAAAATATGACAAGGCGGAATTTATATTGAATGGAGGGCTGGTTCAATATTAGGAAAACTCTAGGCATAACTGAACATACCAAAAACAGAAGCAACAACACAAATGTGATTACTTCAATAGATGAAGGAAAAGGCTTTTTTGACAAAATATAGCACCTATTCTTATAAAAAACCCTAGATAATATATGAATAATTGGAACTTTTCTTAATATGATATCTATCTAAAAGAAGGAGAAAGCATCAGTGGTAGTGGGGATGAATTAGATGCCCTCTCAGTGAGGACAAGGGTGAAGAAAGGATGTACATTATAGCTATTAGTGTTCGATATTGTACTAAGAATGACAGCTATAGCAACAAGACAAGAAAAAATTGAAGGAACAAGGAATGGAAACGAGGAAACAAAATTATTACTCTTTGCAGATGATATGACAGTGTAATTAGAGAACCCTAGAGAATCAACTTAAAAAATTAGTTGAAGTATTAACAACTTTAAGAAAGGGGGGGGGGGGGGGGCGGAGCCAAGATGGTGGAGTAGAAGCACGACCTTCCCGTGGCTCCAGCTTCCAACCTTCCCTAATCCATGTAAAAAGGGGACTCTAAACAAACTTTGGAGCTGCAGAACCCACAAAATGACACAGAGAAGCTAACCTCCCACTGAGGACAGCCCCACAGGCAGGCAGGAATCCAGCGCAGTGCTCTGGGAGCCTAGCCCAGCACCACACCGAGGCTTTAGCCCCAGGGACAGCCAGACCAGACACCAGCCAGAGGGACTCCAGGTCAGCAGCAACTGTGGCTGTTTCCAGATTTATCAACACATAGACACAAAGGACAAAGTGAGAGGTTAGTACAGTCTGGACTTTGGGACCAGTAAGTGGGAGTGCATGGCTTTTACCCCCAGGGTGAAAAGCCGCTGAGACACTGGCACAGCCAGCCAGCTGTGGCGGCTCCAGCTCTTGGCCTGCAGAGTGTAGGGGGACCAAGCACCAGTCTGAGGGGTAATTGCTCTTGCTTTAACCTGCTTGGATCTGGATTGCAGTCTAGGGTGGAGGTTCTGGGTTGTGTGTCCAGCTTGCCAGAGTGTGTGGAGGCCTCAGAGAGGGCACCTATCTAATACTTCCAGCAGCTGAGAAAACCCCAGCATTTGGGATGAAAGCTCCCCTGTCTGGAGGCAGAGTCCTACTGTGGCAAAAAGCCCAGGGGTCAAGTGACTGAGGGGCGACATGACCAGGCAAAGGAAACAAAGCAGACAGAAGATTCCAACATTACACTCCTATTTTGGGGACAAAAAGGAGCAAAGAATGGAACAGGAGGAAGACAGTGAAGTCAGAATTCCTGCACCAAAAGCTTCAAAGAAAAATAGGAGCTGGTTACAGGCCATAGAGGACCTTAAGAAAGATTTTGAAAACCAAATAAGAGAAGGGGAGGAAAAATTGGGAAGAGAAATGAGAACAATACAAGAAAATTATGAAATGAGAGTCAACAGCCTGACTGAGGAAAATAATACCTTAAAAAACAGACTGACTCAAATGGCAAAGGAGGCCCAAAAAGGCAATGAGGAGAAGAATGCCTTAAAAAGCCGAATTTGCCTGATGGAAAAAGAATCTCAAAAACTCAATGAGGAGAATCATTGCTTCAGAATTAGATTGGAGCAAATGGAATCTCATGACTTTATGAGAAATCAAGATGCTGTTAAACAGATCCAAACAAATGAAAGAATAGAAGGCAATGTGAAATATCTCATGGGAAAAACCACCGACCTGGAAAATAGATCCAGGAGAGATAATTTTAAAATTATTGGACTGCCTGAAAGCCATGACCAAAGTAAGAACCTAGAAATCATCCTCCAGGAAGTTCTCAAAGAAAACTGCCCTGACGTTTTAGTACCAGCGGGAAAATAGAGGTTTGAAGAATCCACCGATCACCTCCTGAAAAATTTCCCAAAAAGAAAACTCCTAGGAATATTATAGCCAGGTTCCGGAATTCCCAGGTTAGGGAGAGAATATTACAAGCAGCCAGGAAGAAACAATTTTAATATTGTGGAAAAACAATCAGGATAACCCAGGATCTGGCAGCTTCTACACTGAGGGATCGAAGGGCTTGGAATATGATATTCCAGAGTGCAAAATAGCTGGGATTAAAACCAAGAGTCACCTACTCAGCAAAACTGAGTATCATGTTTCAGGGGAAAATATGGTCATTCAGAATAGAGAACTTTCAAGCATTCTTGCTGAAAAAAACAGAGTTGAATAGAAAATTTGACATTCATATACAAGAAGCAAGAGAAGCATGAAAAGGTAAACAGGGAAAAGGAATCATAAGGAACTTATCAGAGTTGAACTATTAACATTCCTGCATGGAAAAACAGTAATTGTAACTTATGAAACTTTTCTCAGTAGTTGAAGGGATTAGAAATAAATATATATATATATATATATATTTGTCTATATATGAGGGTATATGGGCATATGAATACATATGTGAATGTGTGTACATATGTTTACAGGTATACATAGACAGAGGGCACAGGACCAATTTAACAGGCAGGAATGTTACTTAAAAGGTGAAATTAAGAGGTGAGAGGAATATAATGAGAGGAGATGGGGAGAGACAGATTGGGCTAAACTATCTCATACAGAAGAGGCAAGGGAAAATGGTTACAATGGAGGGGAAGAATAGGAAGGCAAAAGGAAATGGGTCAACCTTATTCCCGTTGAATTTGGCTTGAGGAGGGAGTGATATACACACTAAATAGGGTATCTCACCCTCCAGGAGAATAGGGGGGGAAAGGGATGAGAGGGGGGAATAATAGAAGGGAGGGCAGGCTAGGGGGGAGGGAGGTTGGAAGCACTCACTTTTGAAAATAGACGGGATCAAAGTGGAGAGTAGAGCGGGTGGGAGCTGGGATGGGAGGGAGGGAAGTGTAATCAGTCTTTTACAATGTATCTACTATGTTATTGTTTTGCATTAGCCACACATGTGCAACCTATACTGAACTGTGTATCTTCCCAGTAGGGGTGGGTGACAGGGAAGGAGAGGAATGAATCTGGAATTGAAAGTTTTGAAATCAAATATTCAAATATGTATATATATATATATATGTATATGTGTGTGTGTGTAATATATATATATATATATATATATATATATATACTATTATTAATACCATCTTACATGTAATTGGGAAATGGGATGTGCAGGCACTGAGGCATAGAGATCCACTGGAAAAGTGGAAAGGGGTATGGGGGAAAATGTGGGAGAGAGCAGATTGGAGGAGGGGATATCCTGTGGAACTGCTATTTTGGGGAGGTGGGTGGGGGAGAAATGGGGAGAAAATTTGTAACTCAAAATCTGGTTGAAACAGATGATGTAAATCAGAAGTTAATAAAGCATTAAAAAAAAAGAAAGTGTCAGGGAACAAAATAAAAACACATCAATTATGAGATTTGGGGGCATCTAGATGGCACAGTGAATAGAGCACTGGCCCTGTAGTCAGGAGTGGCTGAGTTTCAAATCTGACTATAGACACTTAGGACTTATTAGCTATGTGACCTTAGCAAGTCACTTAACACCAATTGCTCTGCTTTCTGCCCTCCAAAAAAAAGGCCAAAAGAAAGAATTTAAAAAATAAATTATTAGATTCCTATATATTACAAAGAAAACCAAAGAAAAAGAGATGGAAATATGTTTCATTTAAATTAACAGCAAACATAAAATGCTTGGGGGTCTACATGTCAAGATACATCAAGGAACCATATGAGGGCAATTACAAAACACTTTTACATAAATAAAAATAGATCTAAAGAATTTGAGAAATATTCATTGCTCGTGAGTGGACTGAGCCAATATAATAAAAAGATAAACCTATTTAAATTAATTTACTTATTCAATACCATACCATTCAAACAACCAAGAGCAAGAACAATACAAAGGAATTAGATGGGGGAAGGGGTGCTGTTGGTTCTGGAAACCTACTTTCATTGGAAATGGGTTTAAGAGAGGAAAATACATATACATCTAGAAGAGTATAAAAGTCTTCTAAATTTAAAAAAGAAATAAAACTCTAAAGGAATAGGGAGGGGGAGAGGATAAAGGAGGAATCATTAGATGGGAGGGTGAGGGAATAGGTTAAAAGAGGGGTATAAAAGGATGTTTAGATTTAGGAAAATGAGAGGATAAGGGGAGAGAGCTTTAAAGGAGAGATGGGAAGAAATAGGTCAGAGGGGTATGTACAAAAGGGAGTCTAGATTTAGGGGAATGGGAGGACAAGGAAGGATTGCTGGAGTGGGAGTAGTTTAAGTAATAGTAAAGCAAGGTAGCAGGTAGAAGTAAAGTAGAAGATTTAGAAGAGATAGGAGAAAAGGGATCAGCCCAAATATAAAGACAAGATTAGGAGTAGAATCTCATAGGGAAAGTGTCTGTTTTTATATGCATGTATGTTTATATGTATGTGTGCATAAATATGTACACATGTACATATCTATTAGCACCTATATCTAAATATATTCATGCTCAGTTGTAGCCTTGGGGTGACAAGTAGGGAGGAAGAAGTGGGCAGGGGGAAGAATAAAGTAAAAAGCCAGCAACAGAGAACAAAAGAAAACCTACAAGGAAGCAAAGAAAAGATAGACAGCTTTCAACTTCACACACAGTATTTAGGCTTTCTTGAAATGATAAGTTATTGCTATACATTTTGAATCCTCACCTATGTTCTGCTGTGCACATGCCAAGTTTTTTTTTCTTTTCTTATTTTATATTTAAGTTTACAATGCTTCTTTTTCTTTTCTTATATGTTTTAGTATTTGACTAAAATTTAAAAATTAGAAAAATAGTTTATATATGTATAAATATGCATGTGTACAGATACATATATATAGTCAGCATTTATGCAGCACTTTGAAATTTGCAAAGTGTTTTCCATGTTAACTCTTGTAATCCTTACAACAATCTTATGAGGTAGGCTTTTACCATCCATATTTTATAATTGAGGGAGATATGACCAAGGTCACAGACTGTGATAGTAATGGCAATTAAAGATTCCCCTGTATTGGCTTGGTTTTCAAATTGATTGTGTTAAAACCCAGAGTTTGTTAATCCCACCTGTGGGATGGGCTTGTTGATGTGAAAAGAAAGTCCTGAACTGGGAGGAGCTGGTGATGTAGATTTGGAGAGACACTAGAGAGAGGCGGAAGATTTTTTTGGAAGCAGCACCTCGTGGAGAGAGAGAGACTAAGAGAATTGCTGGTGGCCGCTTTGAATTGCCCTGGACTTTTGAGACCTGCCCCCTGAGCTGCCAAGGACTGAGGAGACATGGCTGTTTTGCTGGTACTTTGTCTGTCTGTTTTGATGTTGTTTTGCCAGATTTGTCCACTGGTGAAAGACAGTCATTTTGTTGAAGAAGTCCTGGAACCTGGCTGTTCGCTAAGAAGCCCTGAGACTGTCCTGCAGACAGAGAGTGAATACTGTCCACTGGTGAGGGACAGTGCTGTTGTTGCAGGGGTCTGGAGACTGTCCTGCAGACAGAATGAATACTGTCCACTGGTGAAGGACAGTGCTGTTGTTGCAGGGGTCTGGGAGCCTTTCTGTTGGTTCAGAAGCCCTGAAGAAGGATTTTCTTGTTGTATGTTTACAGAAATCCTGGGACAGGGCTTTGCTAATGTGTTCAGGGGTTCTAGGACTGTTCTACAGACAGAGGATAAATTCATGAAGGGACTGGCAATGTATCTTATGGCCTTGCTAAGCCTTGTCTCTCCAGGAACTAAGATTGCTGAGAACTTGCCTCCTGTCAAGATGAAGAAAAGACCTCCATTTGGGTATTAAGTGCTGTGTTTAAACTTGATGTAACTCTGGGGTAGATTCAATTGTGATCCAGGAGTGGGGAACTTTTGACCTTATTGTGCTCTGTGATTGACAAATGAAGGTACTTTACCTATGTTTGGAAACTAATCTCCATTTGAGAAGAGGGGTTTTGTGGTGGACTTAATTAAGGTATAGCCTAGGGGTGGAGTAGTATTTAGAACAGGGACTTTGTAATTGATTGAATGATTGGAAGATCCTGGGGTGGGGTAGTACTTGGAGATTATTTAATCACACTTAGTAAATGCTGTATTTTGAATGATGTCATGTTTTGATCTTCTCTGTTCTTGGTTTGTCACTGAATAAAATAGAGAGCACCTATGCTGGTATTTTGAACCTGGGAAGTTGCTTTTGCTTGGCATTACATTACACAGACATAGGAAGAATCTGTAGCATGGTTTATATGCATGTCTTCCTAACTCCATGCCCGTAACTCTCTTCCCTTGGACCCCTTTGTGCCTCCCTTTCTGTACCTCTTACTAGCCCTATATCTCTACTCTATGTGTTTATTGCTTTCTGTCTCTGTTCCTCTCTCCTGCTCCCTTTCTCAGTGTCCCTCTATTTCTCTGTGTATGTTAGTGGGGCTTTGTCTTGCTTTTTGTCTCTTAACATCTCTGTCTCTCCATAACTCTATAAGGCTCCACCAGCACCTTATTTTGTGAGTTGGACAAGTCACTTTCCCTCTCAGGGAGCCTGTACCATCAGAAGGTTGAAGTAGATGAATTGTCTACACCCTCCATGCCTCTTAATATACCAGAGAGTTATCACCAGAACTCCTTCTCAAATCAGACAAAAGACAGTATATGCCTCACTCTGTGGAATTTAAAGTTCCATCACCATCAGGTTTGCTATTCTTGTTACTCTCTCAATAAATGACTCACTCTAATAGATATACATACAAGTCTTCTGTAGACCAAATAATGGTAAGTAACTCTACTACTATTGGTCAAAGATATGTCAATGTTGTTACCATCAGTAAAATACGAGTTCATTTGGCAGTACCACTCAATTCATTGTAGCTTTTTACCATCATGTATTTTCTTAGTCACTAGATGTTCAAAGCACAACTACTATTGTGGGACTTGATGTTTTCCAAAACCAAATGAGAGTCTTCATTTTTAAAAAGGTTGGGAAACTACAAAATAGAAGGAAAGGGGTGGAATGGAGAACATCTTTGAAGATCGGCCCCCCTTCCCTTTCTATAATATGCTCCACTCCCATAACAACAAATGTAAGTCCTGGTTTGGAAATAGGAATTGCATGCCTATATACAGGAAAACTCCCAACACAGAGAGATTTTATTCCTTTTCTCAGACTCCTCCTTTACTGAAGGGGAAGAAGAGGACATGGCATCAGAGGAAATAAATGAACCTGCTCTGACAAGCCCAACCAAGCAAGAAAGGACCAAAGATAACTTTCCTGGATGGAGGGCAACACAGTAAAGCCCAGCAGAACCAAACATAAGTAAATCTCCCATAGAAAGACTTCAAAGTGTGGGTCCCGATATAAGGGACAGAGGAAAATGGAAGAGAAAATGTACTGATACTCTACCTAGGGGTAGCTAGGTGCCCCAGTGCCCCCCTGAAGAATGCCTGCCTGAAGGTCTGGAAGCCTGTGACCCAAATCCCTGAACCACCTGTTCTCCCCAAACATTCTGATCTCCCTCATTCCCAGATTAATCTGACTCCAACAAAACTCCCCTGTGTCTTTTTTCTGTCTCTCTGCCTTTTGCTGCCTGCTTATCTCTCTTTGTCTTCTTTCTTTGGTACATTTCTGTGTTTCCACTAGCGTGATTCTCTCTCTCTTTCTTTCTGTGTCTTTCATTCTCTCTCCCCACCTCATTACTCATCCCCCACCACCACCTTATCCCAAACCCATTTTTGTTTCTGTCTCTCTTTCTGTTTATATATCCATAATGCCAGGCTCATGACCAATGTGTATCTCCCCTTCATTCTCTATTCTTGTCTCTTTTTCTAACTTTCTCTCTCAAGTGCGAACTCTTTTACTGTTGCCTGTGTCTCCCCAGCATATAGCAAAGTGCCTGGCACACAGGTACCTAATATTTGCTTAAAGAGTAATTACTATGTCTTTTTTGGCCTCTTTCTGTTCCATTGTCTCTCTTACTCAGAATCCTGACTCCACTATTCATGTAACCTAAGTCGCTTTATTTCCCTGAGAATTACTTTCCCCATTTTCACAATGAACAGTTTGGTCTAGACTGTCCCTAAGGCCCTTCCTAGGAGTCCCTTTCACTCTTCCTGTGGCTCACTTAGTCTCAGCACCATCCCTTCACTGTTTCTCCCCTCCCTCAGGATGTTTGCAGCCCTTCACTTCCCACCAACCTTGCTCTGCAGGCCACACGTTGTCTGCTCTCCCTCTCAGATTCAGGGGCTTATCAAAGTCCCTGTGTCTTCAGAGATGCTGGCTGAAGCTGGCCTTCCGTGGGACTGAAGTTTCCTCTTCCTGGAGTCTGAAGTCCACAGCACTGGGGAGACCTTCTAAAGGTGAGGCAGAGCACCTGAAGAACAGAAAGTAAAAGCATTTTCAAACAAACAGAAGGGAATATTAAGATAAATTCACAGGAAAAGAAAAACAAGGAGGGAAGTGGAACTTGCCCTACCACCACTCAAATTATTGTCTAAAGTGCTAATTAGCCAGAGTTGGGAACACCATAAAAGTTTTTTAAAAGATAAAAGAAAGTCCAGATTTAGAGCTAAGGCATACATCTGTAATAAATTCTTTTAATTTTTCCCAAACCAGTGATTCAATTTTTATAGAGAGCTCCCTCTACCCAAAAAGAGCTACCTGTAATCTGCAACTTTCATTCACATAGAGTTGCCCTGGAAAACTGAGAAATTAAGGGTCTTGCCTAAGGTAATACAGACATTTTATATCTGAGGCAGGACTTGAACTCTGATCTTCTTGGTTCTTTGCTTGGCTTTCTTTCTACTATACCTCAATAGTTCCCATATGTTTAATAATTGTGCCCAAGCTAAAAACTACCAAATCTTTATTTCCAGTCTTAGTCTCTCTCTTGACTGTAACAGCAAGCATCCTAACATACCCAAGATAGCTACTAGCACAGGTTCCTTGGTTTGCTTTTCTAAAGGAAAGCAACTCAAAAGGGGTTAACAATCTTACTTTAATCAAACATGTATATCATTCACTTAGTTCAGGGGGAAAATTCAGCACCCTGAACTTCAGAGAATATAAACAGAAATTGCAATCAGACAAAAAAATACAGACAGAGAGAATAACGAATTTCAACAGACCAACAGACAGGGCTTCTAGCTGTCTGACCATTACATACATACATAGTTACCAGAGAGAGAAGCACCTACATCTAGGTTTTCAAAGCTGAGGGGTTCAACTGCTACGCAGAGTCTCATCTGGTCAAATCATACAACTCTTCCCATAAGTAAACCCAAAGCAAAACCTCACCTCAAAAGGATATATAGAGCTTTCTCCAGGCTCAGAGGACATCAAAACCTTTGTAACCCACTGACTAATCACAAAGAAACAAAAGGTGTGGGCCTTCCTGAAAAAGAAGCCTCCCCTAAGCAAGCTTCCCTTCTTGGGCTGCAATTGAGGCCATTTAAGAGTCAGGGAATATCTTCAAATTCCCTTACCATTACACTGACCTCTGACCCCCATCATGAACTGCCTACTACTCATTTAGAATTTGATGTCCCATATACATTTCAAACTCAACATTTTTAAAACTGCCCTCATCTTCCTACCCCCCCCCAAATCCCTCTTTTGATCTTCCATTTTTTCTGTTGAAGCTACCACCATCCTGCCAGTTGTCCAAGCTCACAACATCAGTGTTGAAAATGGAATTTATAATTTTCATATTAATTGACATGATATGTGTAATGAAAATACTAATAATTTAGTTTTTTCAAGAGCTGCCTTTCCCATTTTGTGAGTCAGACTCACAATTCAACTTGAACCAATCAATCAAACTTTCAAAAGGCATCCTTCTACCTACCTGCCTGAAGTGAAGCAAATCAAAGACTGTAGAATCTATTCCTATCACAGAACTCTGGTTTTGCACTTTAGGGGAGGTAGTCACAATCCCCAAAGACTTGACTCCAGAATTGTTGTATTGTGGGACATAGAGGTTTTCCTTGGGAAACCACTAAATGTTTGTTTGTAATCTCCCTTACCCCCTGCTTCTCTAGTTGTGATTTAAGTGTATAACCTGTTCTTTTGCTTCAGCTAACAGAATATTCCTCACTCTGAAATGGATTAAATTACATGATTACTGGCACTGCTGTCTCTGGGCCTGCTTTGTGAGACTGAGCATTCTCAAGTCATAGAATGGCTCAGTAAAAGCCCTGTTAATGGTGTCATCCTCAACTCCTCCCTGTCTCTCACCCCATGCTCCCACTCAGTTGCCAGATCTAGTGGCTTCTTCCTCCCCATTATCTCTCATATGCGTCCCCTGCTTCCCCCTTGCACATCTACTGCCCTAGTTCATCACCCATCACCTAGACTATTAGAGTGGCATCCTAATTGGTCCCACAGAACCACTTCTCCCTGCTCCCCACCCATTTTCTACACAACTACCAAAGTGAATAATCTCAGGTCCAAGGCTGACCATGCTACTCCCCTAATCAATCAACTGTACTACGTCCTTATTACCTAAAGTTTCAAATATAAACTTGTCTTGATGGGGATGGGATCTGAACACCTAAAAGGGTTCAGGATCAAGGGTGAGGGCAGTGTCATTGCAGGATTTCATGAAGGATTCGGGTTCATGACCAAGACGATTCTTGGGTGTTGTTTGGTTAGGTAAGACAAAGGTTATGCCTTCTGTAGTTATTGATAAGATACAAACCTACCCCACCCTTACAACTGTAAAGTAATTGCAGGAATTTTTAGGCTTATTGTGATATTGGAGAGTGTTCATCCCTCACTTAGTTCAGATCTTGAAGCCCCTATGTGGTATGGCACATAAAGAGGGTCAGTGTGACTGGAAGGAGGAGGGTACCCAAGCCTTCAGTCCTACCAAGGTGGCTGTTAAGGCTGTGCGAGTGTTAGTGTCTTTCATTCTTCACATGCTTGTGAATTAAATGTTCCTATAACCCCAGAGGAATATGGATGGGGACTTTGGCAAAAAATGGAGAGGGCCCGGCAACCAATAGGGTTCTGGTCACACTTATGGAAGGGAGCAGAGGTATGGTACTCTTTTACTGAAAAGCAGTTATGTGCTGTGTACCATGCCCTCCTTGCAACAGAACCTATCACAGAAGGGGCGCCAGTAACAATGCGTACCACTTTCCCCATAGCTGGATGGGTGCATGATTGGAATCAAAAGCCAAGAAGTGGTGTAGCACAGACTCCAGCCCTGGCTAAGTGGGGTTCCTACCTAAAACAGCCAAGCTCAAAGTCCACCAGTCCACTGAGCACTGAGCTTCAGGCAATCTTTGACCTGTTACATATGTGTCTGATAAGGCAGAGGAGGTTATGGATTTGACTGTATTGGAAAGCCCTACAAAGAGGGCAAGGGACCCATATCCCCTACTGCTTGGTACACGGATGGGTCCAGCTGGGGGCAACCCCCAAAGTGGAGGTCTGTGGCCTTCCACCCAGAGACTGAGACTATATGGGATGGAGGCAGGAGAAGGGCAAAGCAGTTAGTGGGCTGAATTGTGAGCTATGATTTGTGGTGACCCATGAGAAAGGCCCTTTAACTCTTCATACTAACAATTGGCCTATATTCCATGGCCTAACGATCTGGCTACCAACCTGGTATTCTTCCCAATGGTTAGTGAGTCATTGACCATTGCAGGGTATGGACAAGTGGAAGGACTTGTGATCTGGAGGACAGCAGAAGGTGGTAACCATGTTTCATGTAACTGGACATACTCCCCTGGTTTCACTAGGGAATGATGAGGCCGATGCACTAGGACAAGTATGGTGGTTTGAAGATGCCCTGGCCTCAGATGTGGCACAGTGATTGCATCACAGATTACATTGTGCTGGGCCCCACACATTGTGGAAGATTGTTAACCAATGAGGCTTGCCCTAACCTATGAAGAATTTGTTGCTAACCATGATTGTGTGGCCTGTTCTAAAGAGGACCCCTGGGGCATACTGCAGGCAGATGGCACTGTGACATGGGAACTCCAGCCCCTGGCAAGGTGGCAGATTGACTATACTGGGACACTCCCACTTTCACAGGGTATCAGTATGTTTTGACATGTGTTGATAATGGGATTCCCTGCCTGGCATGCTGATTGAGGCCATACAAAGAGGGGACTTGAACAATTGTTGGCTACATATCAGTGCCACAAAGTGCTGAAAAGTGACCAGGGCACTCGCTCTTCTGGTTGTGCTATACAGTCCTGGACAAAGGACCAGGGCACGAACTGGCATTTTTACACATCCTACAACCCACAAGGGACCTGCATCATCGAGTGATACAATAGAATGCTGAAGCAAACCCTAAAAGGAGTCTATGAAAGGGCATTCTTTTGCCAGTGCCAACAGCACAGAACCCAAGAGATACAAAGGTCTAGATGTGGTCATGGACTTTACAGCCAGCTAACACTCATCAACTGGCTCTGTTGGCCCCTTGCGGGACAGGACTACATGCAGGACTTTTTTGTGTGCCATCTGTGAGGGCTGTGTGGCCACTGACCTTGATGGTGGTATATCTGCCCTGTTTATCAGTGTAAGGAAAGCTGTTTTTAGGAGGATGTTTGTACTAACTTTGTGGATTTTCCCCACATCCCCTATGCCTCTCTACACATTGCCCCTTCTGTAACTGCCATTGGAACAGGGATAAAAGTCTGGTATACCAAAATGGACTAGAGCACTATCCTGGCCATGGTGTTATCACAAGATAAATCACTTGCATGTATACTTTCTGATGGTTAGTATTTGCCTTTGTTAGTGACTTTGCACCATTTGTCTTATCTTCCTTAAGGTATAAAGAACCCAACTTGTGCATGGACTGGGACTAGCTAGGGTAGACAATAAATCGGTTTGTTAGTGCTGCACCAAGATCCCAACTAGTGTGGTACTTGGATTGCTGTAGAGAATTCATCTGCGGAACTCTACTTGGACTGACCCATAGGGGTGGAGAGATGAGACCACCCAACACTTGAGACCCATTATCAGCTTAACCACACTCAAACCCCTTTAGGTTATTCAATGTGGGATTGGCTGGGATGGACCACTGCCACGATGGTAGAGCTGGTGGTCACTAATAAACTCTGTGTAGAACATACTGACACCAGATACTACAGTAATAAGGTGGATACCTGCTCCCTTGTATCACACCATCAAGATTGTCAGTACTCTGAATATAACTAATCCAAAAGACTGGTGGTACCAAATCCCAAGTATTAAAACTGATGCCTATATACTTCCTTGGGGCAACCTGTGAGTTTGTGGTCAGTATAGTTGTGTAGCAGCAAGCACCCCAGCATCCCCAGGGTGGCTACCAACACAGGTTCTTCTATCTGCTTTTCTAAAGGAAAGCAAATCAAAATGGGTTAACAATCTTGTTCTAATCAATCAAACATATCATTTACCTATTTCAGGGGGAAAAGTCAGCACCCCAAACTTCATAGTATACAGACAGTTTACAAGCAAAAGTTACAAGACAGAGAAACATTTCAAGCAGACAGGCCTCCAGCTGTCCAACCATTACATCCATACCTAGTCAGTTACCAGAGAGAGAAGCATCAACATCTGGGTTTTTTCAAAGCTGGGGGGGCTCTCAATGGCTGCCCAAATCACACAACACTTCTCAAAGTGAGGCCCAAAACAAAGCCTCACATCAGGGTTATATAGCCTTCTCTGGCTTGGAGAATGTAACAACCTTCTTGACCCACTGCCCAATCACAAAGTATCTCCTGAAAAACAAGCCTGCCACCACAGGCTCCAGATACACTTAAGCCTAGAGGCAGGGAAGATCTTACACAATACAATCTTACAAAGATGGCAAAAACATAAATTTACATTCCCATTACAGGTTGGCTATAAGTCCTTTAATTGGACTTGTTATTGCACTTGGGGAAAGCCATATGTACCAGACAATATTTTGAAAACATTGCCAGATACACCTGCAAACTGGGACATGTACAAGCACAGACATGGGCCCCACATATTGTGTGGTGGTACTCTTCTTTGCCCCCTTTTTCCTGACAGCTTCTATTGAGATGAATTGAACACTTCCATAGTGTTCTCAACAGATTGTCATCAATCAATGCTGAGGCCATTGACCATTTAACTCAGGTTGAAGTCAATCCCTCCCTAGCCAATGTTCCAACTGAAGAAGAGGCTTTAATTGCCATTAGGCTCCTCTCATGTGCAAAGCACTTGGCACTAATTCTAGTCCAGCTGAGATTTACAACATAGGGGGTCCATTGCTCATATAAAAGCTGACTCATATTTTCCAGGTTATATGGCAAGAGGAGGTTAGGCCATGGAGTTCAAGGGTGACTCCATTGTCCATCTCTATAAAGGTAAAGGAAATAAATTGTCCTGTGACAATCACAGAGGGATCTCTCTTTGTCATTGCTGGCAAGATTCTTCCCAATGTTCTCCTTAATAGGCTGATCCTTCACTTGGAAAATGGTCATCTACCTGAGAGCCAGTGTGGTTTCAGAAAGGACTGAGGAACAGTTATGGTGTCTGCTTCCCAACAACTCCAGGAGAAATGCTAGGAGCAGAAAATGTACACAATGTTGGTAGATCTGACCAAGGTCTTTGATACTGTAAATCATGAGGGCTTATGGAAAATTCTGTCAAAATATGGTTGCCCAGAGAAATTCATCTGCACTCTATGTCAGTTTCAAGACTGCATGCTTGCCCAGGTTCTAGATAATAGACAATGCTCTCATGCTTTCCCAGTCACCAGTGGAGTGAAACATATAACCTGCTCCCATGCTTTTTAGCATGATGCTTTCAATCATGTTGTCAAGTGCTTTCAGTGTGGATGAGCTGTCAAGGTCATCAAGGTCATCAAGGTCAGCTACCACCCTGATGGCAAATTCTTCAACTTGAAAAGGCTACAAGCCAAGACCAAAGTGGAAAGAGCATTGGTGCATGATTTTTTGTTGGCAGATGATTGTGCCCTCAGTGCAGCCTCTGAAGCTGAGATGCAACAAAGTATGGGTCAGTTCTCTGCTGCTTGTGGTAATTTTGACCTAAAAATTAAACTAAAAAAAAATAAGTGATTCATCAACCATCACCATATCATCCATTTTTGAACCATCAGTTACAGCAAATGGAGAAGTTTTGAATGCTATGGACAAGTTCACTTTCCTTGGTAGTGTACTTTCCAGGGATATACACATTGACAAAGAAGTGGACTCACATTGCCAGAGCTATCTCAGTGTTTGGGAGGCTCTGCAATGGAGTATGGGAGAGAAGAAGTACTAGACTGACTACCAAACTGAAGGTCTACAGAGTCATTTGCTGACCTCATTGCTGCATGTCTATGAAACCTGGACAGTATACCAGTGGCATGCCAGGAAACTGAATCGCTTCCATTTGAATTGTCTTAGAAAAATTCTCAAGATCAACTGACAGGATAAGGTACCAGACACTGAGGTACTAACTCTAACTAAACTGCCAAGCCCTTAAACTCTGCTTCAGAGATTGCAGTTGTGAGGGGTTGGAGTTATGGGAACGGGAATCTGAAGATCTTCCTTGCCCCTTGGCCCTTTGATAGGCTTAAGTGACTCTGAGAAACTTCCCTGATTTGAAAATATACTCTGTCCCCTAATAGGTTGAATGTGGTCACATGGAGCCTATGGCAGAGGCTTGTTTTTCAGTAATGCCCACACCTTGTTACTTTGTGATTGAGCAGTGGGTCAAGAGTGTTGTGACATCCTCTGACCCAGGAGAAGGCTATATATACCCTGATGTGAGGTTTTCTTTGAGACTCACTTATAGGAAGAGTTGTGTGATTTGGCCAGATGAGACTCTGGGCAGCTGTTGAGCCCCCCGGGCTTTGAAAACTCAGATATTGGTGCTTCTCTGGTAACTGACTAGGTATGGATGTAGTGGTCAGATAGCTGGAAGCCCTGTTTGCTGAACTGTTTCTCTGTATTTTTTTGTCTGCTTGTAATCTCTGTTTGTATTCTCTGAAGTTCGAGGTGTTGACCTTTTTCCCCTGAACTAGGTGAATGACATATGTTTGATTAAAGCAAGATTGTTAACCTATTCTGAGTTGCTTTCCTTTAGAAAAGCGTATCTAGCAACCCTCCTAGGTATACTAGGGTGCTTGCTGCTACAGTTGATCATGTTGTTCAAATGCAATAATGTACACTTGCATAAAAGACTATTTTATGGAGAACTCACAAGGGAAAGCACGCACATGGTATTCAGAAGTGATATAAAGACAACCTCAAGGTCTCCCTTAAGAACTTTGGAATTGATTACATGACATGAGAGACCCTGGTACAGGCCCACTCAGCATGGAGAGCCCACATCAGAGAAGGTGATGTGTTATACAAGCAAAGCAGAACTGAAACAGCTCAAAGAAAATGCAGGATGTGCTCATTTAGAGAATCCATCCCAAATGTTCATACAAACTATTTCTGCCTGGCCTAAGGTAGAGAATTCCGAGCTCTTATTGGTCTGATCAGCCACAGTCGGACATATTGAAACTTGACTCAAGTATAGTGATGTCATTTTGATCCTCTTTGAGAATGAAGGACAACAACCAACCCTGTATGTACCTGTACATATGATATGCATATTCATATACACATATACATATACATAAACACATGTAATATGCACGTATGTATACCTATACATATATTTTAAAATATATACAAATAAACACATACACATATACATGTACACATACCCACAAAAAATATATTTATACATATATACAGACATACACAGTCTTACGTACATACACTTAGGTACCTATAATCATAGTCCTATGTTAACATTTACATTCATAAACATCTATACGACAGTACTATACTTGTTTGTCCTCTTTTGCAGACAGTAGATAATGTTTTCCTTCAGAGATCCAAGTCTTTCCATATTTTTCTAAGTCCACCAACTCATTGTTACCTATACAACAACAATATTCCAAACTTATATTGTCCAGTTATTTCAAGTTACCTAAAACAATGCTAACATATAGTGTAGTTTCCCTTTTTTTGTCTTTTAATTATCTTTTATTTTAACAGATGTAGCAGCAAGCTCCCTTGCATACCAAGGATGGCCTGCTAGCATAGGTTCTTTAATCTGCTTTTCTAGGAAACACTGCTCAAAAAGGGGTTAACAATGCTACTTTTAATCACATTCACTAGTGCAGGGGAAGGGTCAGCACTCTGAATGTCAGAGAAAGTACAAGCAGAGAAATTACAGAGAAAATACAAGCAAAGAAATTAACATAAAGACCAAGAAATAGGGTTCTTAACTGCCTGAATCAAAGCAATATTGCTATACACTTTACATACATCAGTAGACCGAGAGAGCCTTTATATCTGAGCAATTGGAGGCTCTGAACAAATGGCTACTCAGACTTTCAACCAGAAAATCAAAACATCCTCCTCATAAGTGAACCTCCAAAGCAAAATACCAACTGAGAGTATATATACACTTCTCAGAGCCAGAAGGCATCACAACCCTCCTCACTCAGTGCCTAATCAACTTAGTACCAAAAGGTGTGGATGCCTTCCTACAAGCAAGCCTCCCATAAGCAAGCTTCTCTCTCCCAATGGTCTCTGTGACTCAGGATGTATCAGAGTTGTGAGCTGGGCCAGAGCTCAAAGCAGGTCACATAGGCCATTTAATAGATGAGGAAGATCTTTCTGTTCCACTAACATTACAACAGACAAATATAAATTGGTGAATCTTTCCATCCAAAAATAATTTCATGGTCCTAATTCGCATAAATCATTTAAACATAGCTAATTACACCTTTGGAATATAGGTAATATATAAAACACAACTGGATTGATCATTTTTTTCTCTGATGCACTTTTGCAGGGTTGCAGAGTTTGGCAGTGTACTCCTCCCTGGGGCCCTGCATCTGACTCAAAGCCAGTGTTCCTGCTACAGGACAGCAGGAAATAGGACTAGGGCAATGCCTAGGTGGCCTAAGTGTATTGGGGGGCAGGAGGAAAGGGAGACTCCAGGAATACTGCAACTAGCACAATCAGTAACATGTCACTCTTTCCTTCCCCTTCTGCAATTCCCAAGTGGGAGCTGACTTTTCTCTTGTTGTGACCCTAAAAGGTTACATGGCTTACTGCTATCCTCAGAATCAAATACAAGTGAATACAGCAGAAAGGGGGGCTTCTTCTCAGCTATCCCTTCCCTAAGTGAAGTACAATGACAGCAGCATCCAGACTACAGAGGGAAAAGGAACAAAAGGACTGCCCACCTATGCAAGAGGACAAGAGCAGACACAGCCTGATCTTGGCACAAAATAATCCAGGAACTGATATTGTATATGTGAGTGAACAGAAGCCAGCTATGAAGATAAAGAAAAGATACTATGAGTTATGAGAACCTCAAGAGCTGAACCCAGAGGAGAATAACAATGCAAAAAATATATGTCACCAAGGTGGTGAAGTAGATAGAGTACTGGGTGTAAAATCAAGAAATCCTGACTTCAAATATGGTGTCGGATCATATCTGTGTGAGCCTGGGCAAGTAATTTACCAACTCTAAGAAGTTTTTGCTGTTGTTCATTCATTTCCTGTGAGGGGACTGTTGTCCCCATATCCAGGTAACCTTAACAACAGTAATCCAGGTTTAAAACCTGTGGAAAGAAGGTGCTGTATTAGGTTGTATGCACAGATCTTTGTCGTAAGGTCTCGAAGGTCACAGCTGCCTGCAGTCCCTCAAGCACGCCTAACAGCCTCTTACTTGTTTAGATGACAGTGTATGGGCTGGTTTGGCCTTCCCTGAAAAGCTGATCGTTTCTTTTGTTTTTCCCCTGTTAATGATCAATCCTATATACTCCAAAGCCTACACGTACACCAAAAGGTTGAGATGATATATAAACACACTTTTCTCTGAATGAACTTGAGCTATATGATTTTCTCATATGGACTCCTGTCTCCCTTTCATATCTCTCTGAGAATTCATGCATTAAACTGGTCTTAGTGCACCCCAAGGCAGCTGTGGGGATTCTGACACAAAGGGTCCTTACAATTTCCAATACATGGTGACTTTATCTGGAATTTTCTTGACCAAGATATTAGAGTGGTTTGTCATGTCTTTCTCCTGCTCATTTAGCAGGAAGGAAACTGAGGCAAACAGGGTTAAGTGATTTGCCCAGGGCCATACAGCTAGTCAGTGTATGATATCAGATTTGAATTCAGGAAGATGAGTCTTACTGACTCCAAACCCAGCAATCTATCCACTGTGCAACCTATCTGCCGACAGCTGCCTTAGTTTCCTCAAATGTAAAAAGGGCATAATAATAGCACCTCCCTACCAAAATGATCATGAGGTTTAAATGAAATAAGATCTGTAAAGTGTTTAGCATGTTGTCAGGCATAATGTCAATCCTTAATAAATCCATCCTTCCTTCCTTTCTATAAGCAAGGCCTTAGAGAAAAGAATGGCTACTCCATAAGGACTTCAAGAATGACCCAAAGACATAGATCCAGACCTCATTTCTAAAATATGTAGAGAACTGAGTCAAATTTATAAGAATATAAGCCATTCCCCAATTGATAAATGGTCAAAGAATATGAAGAGGCAGTTTTCAGATGAAGAAATTCAAGTTATCTATAATCATATTAAAAAGGCTCTAAATCATTAAAGATTAGAGAAGTTCAAATGAAAACAACTTTGAGGTACCATATTATACCTATCAGATTGACTAATATGACCCAAAAAAGGGAAAATAACAAATGCTAGAGAAGATGCTTAAAAATTGGAACACTAATGCATTGTTGGTGGAGCTGTGAATTGATACAACCATTCTGTAGAGCAATTTGGAACTATGACCAAAAGGCTATAAAACTGTGCATACTCTTTGATCCATCACCATTAGTACATTTGCTATCTCAAAAAGATCATAAAAAAGGAAAAGGATACATATATACAAAAATATTTCTAGCTGCAACTTTTGTGGTGGCCAAGAATTGGAAATTGAAGGGAGGGCCATCAATGGCAGAATGGCTAAACAAGTTGTGGTATATGAATGTAATGGAATACTATTCAGCAATAATAAATGAGGAGTAGGCAGATTTCAGAAAAACACTGAAAGACTTACCTGGATTGATGATGAGTGAACAGAACCAAGAGAACACTGTACACAGTAACAGCAACAGTTAAGGTAGGGTAACCAGCAGGAAAGCCCAGAGAAACCAGCTCACCTAAGCCTGGAGCCCAAGGACAGGTTTTGGACTTGGAACATAAGGGTGTTCTTTATAAGAATTGCCTAAACAAAGACTCTAATCCCCATTCTGCCACACAGACTAAGGTCTTATAAAAGAAAAATTATTACTTCTATGTGTTGGGAATAGGTTTGTATGTTGGTTATTATACATTTCGAAATAAATGTTCCTTTGAAAAGCTAAATTGCTAGAGGGGAAATGGAACTGGGGTGCATGAAATGATCCCTATAATCAAAGGGAACATTAGCTGTGAGTAAAGACACTTGAGAAAGAGCCCAGGAAACCCCAAAACCTCAAGAGTACTAGAAAACCCTGTGGGAGTAGTCAAATTATACCTCCCAGACCTTCAGGCATTTAGGGCCAGGGCAGTCAATGTTATGAGATTATCAACAAATTATCTTGTATGTATCTTATTGATACATAGTTGATTTCACATCAGAGAACATTAGAAGGAAGTCGTTAAGAAGAGAGACTGTTTTCTGCCTTAATTTGTAACTACAAAACTGATGGAGTCTCTATGCAGATCAAAGCACACTATTTTCTCCTTTTTGTTTCTTTCTCATGGTTTTTGCCTTTTGTTCTGATTTAAGAGGGGGCATGGACATCTCAGGTATCTAAAACGATCCTTCACTGAATTGGGAAAGCAAGAATCCAATACATGCACATAGAGTTTGTTGTACAAATTCCTAAAACTGCACTAGGAAAGCAGTCAAGGAGAGGGAGAAAGAAGGGAAGGTTGGCACCAGGGATGGGGAAATGGGTAAGAGGTCTCAGGTGTGAGACTTAGAGGACAAGGTACTCATAGAGAAAAAGACAGTCCAATATACAAGCACGCTTTATTTGCATAGTCCCCCCTCCCCTCTGAACTCAGCAAACAGGGTGTCAGATTCATTTTATTTTCATTTCTCAGAATCCTTCTGTTTCTCAGAATAATTCCATTCAGCAACTACATTTCAGGTCAGATGCTCAGTGGCCTTGACTTCCTCATCTCAGAATCCAATAAGCAGGATTTGAGTTTCATTTCCCAAATTACTTCTCCTTACCAGAATTATCCCATTCAGCAACATTTCAGATCAGAAGTTCAGGGGTCCTGTCTTTAATATTGTGCAAAAGGGGCATCAGGGGAAATATATAAGAGCCTATTGGTCTTGATCCACTGGGTAAAAGAAAGTTCCTGCTCCATTGTCTTTCTGATAATATTCTTCAGAACTCTGAGTGTGTGAGTGCATGCAGGGACAGCTCTAAAACACTTTCATATTTTACAGACAGTCCATTCTAAGAACCTCCCATTTTGACTGGGGAAGATAAAAAACTTCCCAGGGAGTGACTGAATAACAGCCTAATAGCAAGGGAGATTGTGCCTAACCCAATGAGCCTGAGTAAAAGAAGAGCTTTCTTTACCCCCTTTCTAAGGGTTGGGCAGCAGATGTGAAGCTAAACTTGTGAGGAAAAACTTAATTGCTCCTAGGCAACATGGGAAAATGAATGATCATTCTAAACTGGCTAAAAGTGATAAATTTGGTATTTTCTAAAAAATGTTTTATAGTTGGCTTTGAGGCTCTTATTACTGTGTTCTATGTTAGATGTATAAGAGTATAAGACAGTGGGTGACATCTTAAAGTTGATAAATCCTCCACAGTAATGTAGGGTATGACCAAGAGATCAAAAGAATTCTCCCTGCAGTGCTTGACCTCTTACAGAAGAGGCCAGTCCTTCTGGTCATTTTGGAGCACTTGACCCAAACTGGTCAATGGATGTTCCTGCCCCAATGCTGGGTCTCAAAAGAAGTGGATCATCAGGAATGGCAAACAAAGTGAGAGATGTATCTAAATGACAAGTTTCCCTGTTATATGTAGTGGAACTAGAATTGGGCTCCTGTTGGTCAGTGAAACGTGAGAACATATGATGAGGTCAGTCTTGACCATTGGACTTGAGAAAAGTCATGGAACATTAAAGTGAGGAATTGAGAAGAGACAATTCTCTGTCCTTGAAAAGCTGGAATGAAATTCTGACCAACTAGATAATGGACTCTTCAAGTACTTGGATGAAACGATTTGACTGAACTTTCTCTTAAAGAATCCTTGAGTATCTCTAATAAGAATGTATGCTGTGGATTTTTCTGAATTAATATTGCCAGGAAGGTAAATATTTGTTCTCATCTTTTCTATGAAGCTCAGTTGATACCTATTCAGGTAAACAGAACTCAATTGGTAAACACATTAAATGGAACCTAGTTTAAAAGTATTTTTCCTCCAGTAATTCTGAAGAGGAAGAAAACAAGTGTTCTCTAAATTAAGCTTTACCTGGCATTCTCTTAAATTTTCTTTTACTTGAATTATCTTGAGTAAAGTTTAAATTGTCTTAAGACATTTCCTCAAAAAAGGTGAGTAAAGTAATTTTTCAAGGAAAGGCAAAATTTCTTTTTTAGGAATTTGGTTGATCTGACTAGTATGCGTTTCTGGTTGATTTCATAAAATTTAGTGGCCTAAGGAAATAAGAAGTAAAATCATCTAGGAGGCTTTAGAGTAGACCATTCATTGGCAAGTAATTAAGGAAAATAATGAAGTGGAATTTGTTTACATGTAAAAATGAGAAACTCTCAGGAAAACTGAAAATTTCAGCTCTGATCCCCCAATGAATTCTAGATCAAGCCTTTTTTTTTCTTTTTCCAGGGAAAAGACAGGGCAATTAGGGTTAAGTGACTTGCAAAAGGTCACACAGGCTGGATTTCAACTCAAACTCCTAACTCCAGGACTGTTGCTCTATTCGCTGCACTACTAGATAATAACTTCTAAAAGTAGGTATGCCCCAGCACTTTTTCTTGAACCTTCTTCTGCTCTCTGTCAATACTGTTTTACTTTTGTGATCCCATCAGCTCCCACCAAATCAATTACCATCTCTTTGATAAAGATTGTTAGATCTATCCAGCCATAACTTCTCAATTTACCTGCAGACTAATCTCCAACTGCTTATTAGACATCTTGAACTGGATATCTTGTACATATCTTAAACTCAACATGTCCAAAACTGAACTCATTTTCTTTCCCACAAACTCTCCTCTCTTCTCAACTTTCCTCTTTCTGTTGAGAATAACTCTACCTTCTAATCCCCAGGTTTACAATCTAAGTGTCATCCTTGACTCCTCGCTCTCTATTTCTCTCACTCTTCCCCCACCCTCCATCCAATCCGTTGCCAAGGCTTATTGACTTTACCTTCACAACAATTCTCATCTCTGCTCCTCCTCTTCTTTGACACTGCCACCACCCAAGTCCAGATCTTCTTCACATCATCCTTGGACTATTTCATTCTGGTTGGTTCCCCTTCCTTAAATCTCTTCCCAGTATAAGCTATTCTCCATTCAGCTCTCAAATTAATTTTCTTAAAATGAAAATCTTACCATGTCACCTCAACCTCTATTCTTATTCTGTCAACTACCGTGGTTCACTATTGCTTGTAGCATCAAATGTAAAATACACCATTATTCAAATCCTTCACAACCTGACCCACTTCTACCACTGTAGTTTTCTTTCACCTCATTCCTCTCCAAGTACTCTGCAATCCAGTGATTCTGATCTCCTTTTTTGCCTCCTTGTTCCTTGAACAAAGAGACTCTATCCTCACACTCCAGGCATATTCACTGTCTATCCTCCATGCCTGGAACTCTCTCCCTCTTCATTTCAGTCTCCTGGCTAATCTAGCTTCTAAGTTGCAGCTAAAATCTCAGCTTCAAAGAGAAGCCTTTCTGAACCCCCTTAAGGCTAGTAGTGTCTCTCTCTCTATTTCTCTGTCTCTCTGTCTCTGTCTCTCTGTGTCTCTGTCTCTCTCTGTCTCTGTCCCTCTCTGTCTCTCTCTGTGTGTCTCTCTCTGTCTCTCTGTCTGTCTCTCTCTCTGTCTCTGTCTCTCTCTCTGTATCTCTCTCTCTGTCTCCATCTTTCTGTCTCTCTGTCTCTCTCTCTCTGTCTCTGTCTCTCTCTGTCTCTCTCTTTGTCTCTCTCTCTCTGTCT
>NW_027187208.1:465958-503064 GCF_028583685.1 Petaurus breviceps papuanus
TCTCTCTCTCTCTCTCTGTCTCTCTCTCTCTGTCTCTCTGTCTCTCTGTCTCTCTCTCTCTCTCTCTCTCTCTGTCTTTCTCTCTCTCTGTCTCTCTCTCTGTCTCTCTGTCTCTCTCTCTGTCTCTCTCTCTCTTTCTCTCTCTCTGTCTCTCTCTCTCTGTCTCTCTCTGCTTCCCTTCATCCTTTTCCCCTCCCCTCCTGGCAAACTCTTTTCTGTTCCATGCTGAGGAGAAAGATCACAGTTCATTCTCACCATGGGTATACCAGTGAGTACCATGATCAGAACCAATGAAGGGAAGTGACACCCTTGCCTCTTTTACTTCTGGTGACAGTGTTTTTGTTACCCTTTTATCTCAATTGTCAGCACTTTTAGGTACCACTGGTGATCCCCAACCACATTGTAGTTACATTTGGCAACTTCAGTCATGGCAATAAGATTTCAGGTAAGATAATGTAGAGAACCAGCTTCGCAGGAAAGCCCAGAGAAACCATAGTACCTAAGACTGGAACCTAAGGAGGGGTTTTGGACTTGGGACTTAGGACTGCTTTTTATAAGTACTGAGCTGAGCAATGAAGCTAATCCCCATCCATCACCAGAGACCAAGGTGGTATACAAGAGAGATTATGCCTTCCATGTGTTGGGAAGCTGTTTTTATGTTTCTTATGACACATTTGAAGAAATTTTTTCTTGAAAAGCTAAACTGTTAGTGGATAAATAAAACTGGGGTGCATGAAATGATCCCTACAATGAAAGGGAACAACTTCAGTGGGAAGCATAGTCATTGACAGAGAGCCCTAGCACCCCCAACACCATTAAGGATAGTAGAGAACCCTGTGGGAGTAGGGAAATAATTTCTGCCAGTCCTTCAAGCAGTTAGGACCAGGGGAGTCCAGGTTATGAGATTATCTACAATTTGTCTCGAATGTATCTTATTGGTACATGGATGTTTTCATGTTAGAGGACATTAGAAGGAGCTCCTTAAGAAAACAGACATTGTTTGTATTCATGATGCTTAACATCATGTGACTGGCACATAGTGGGTCCTTGATAAATGGTTGGTGACTGACTGACAATGAATTTGAGATATGTAAGAATACTGACAGGGGTGGCTAGGTGGCACAGTGAGTAAAGTGCCAGCCCCAGAGTCAGGAGGACCGAGCTCAGTTCCAGCCTCAGACACTTAACACTCACATAAAAAAACTAGCTGTGTAACCTTGGGCAAGTTACTTAACCCCAACTGCTCTCCAAAAGGCCAAAAAAACAAAAAAACTATCTATCTTCCTATGGGATTTTCCTGGCTGTGTAACCTTAAGCAAGTTACTTAACCCCAATTGCTTAGGGGAGGCCAGGTGGCACAGTGAGTAAGAGCACCAGCCCCAGAGTCGGGATGACCTGGGATCAAATACTGGCTCAGATACTTAGCACCACACCCAGAAATAACTGGCCGTGTAACCTTGAGCAAGTTACTTAATCTCAATTGCTTTTAAAAAAAAAAAAAAGAATACTAAGTCAATTGAAAAATAGATTCAATGGAATAAAAGGAAATTAGAAGAATCTGAAACATGGTTTGCAAGCAAAAAAGCTTAAGGTTAAGAAATATACCATGTTTCAAAGAAAGTGAAATATTAGATCATTATAAAGAGAAATGTAATTCTGTCATTTGAAGAGATTGCTTGGAGGTAAAGCAGGATTGGTGATGGAAAGGCAATTTTAAAAATTAGTAATTTATGCTGACAAAATGTATACAAGAAGCTCAGTCAATAGAACAAGAAATGTACAAAGGTTCTCTTAAAAGTAAAAAGCAGGGTGGCCAGGTAGCACAGCGAGTAAGAGCACGGGCTCCAGTGTTGAGAAGACCTGGAGATTGAATCCTGGGCTCAGACACTTAGCACCCACCCAGAAACATCTGGCCATGTAACCTTGAGCAAGTTACTTAACCCCAATTGCTTAGGGGCAGCCAGGTGGCTCGGTGAGTAAGAGAACCGGCTCCAGTGTTGGGATGACCTGGATCAAATCTGGGCTCAGATACTCAGCACCACACCCAGAAATAACTGGCCGTGTAACCTTGAGCAAGTTACTTAACCCCGATTGCTTAAAAAAAAAAAGTAAAAAGCAATTTCTAAAACAATAACTGCAGAAAGTACAATTAACTGATTTGGAACCCAGAGAAATGGTATTCCCCAACAGAAATCACTCAAGAAAAAGCATTTGGGAGTCTCGTTTTTGCCAGAAATCAAAATCCCCAGCCAGGACCAAATTTACAAAATAGCCGAGGAAAAGAAAAACTGAGGATTTCAGAAAGAAGCAATGCAAGATGAAGGTGACTGTAGACCTTGTTGTGATGACAACAGAATAATAAGATTGTTGCACCTAGAAATCTGTGAAAGACATGGGGGAAAATTCCAATTTCCTCCTCAGAGAAGTACAGTTTTACCAATAGTTTCCAAGCTAAATTTCAGATTCTCCTAACTCATGGAAGCAGAAAGGTGACATAAACTGAAAGAATTAGGCTGTCCTGCCTCCCAGTCCCTCTCAGATCCCACTGCACACAAAATTGGCTGTTTCTTGCACAGGATCCTCTGCTTCCTATCTCTTTTCCTGGCCGTGGGTTATCTATTCCCAGTGCCTAGAACACTCTCTCACCTTTTCTCAATCTCTCAGTTTCCCTGGCTTGCTTGAATACAACTCAAATCTCACCCTCTGCAGTAGGCCTTTCCTGATCCCCTCTTCTCTGCCCCTCTATCTGCTAATGCCTTCCCTTCTGAGTTTACCTTCCACCTTCCCTGGATATCACTTGGACATACCCGGATCTTGGATGTTCTGTCTCTTCCATTAGAATGAGAATTCCTTGAGGACAGGAAATATTGTCCTTTTTGGGTGGGTGCAACCTCACCTCTTAGGAGAGTGCCTAGCACCAAATCAACAGCACTTAAGTAAAGCTTGCCCATGGGCTGGCTGAGTACTGTTCTATTTTTTTTTAAGAGTATATGAGATTGAACATGACAGTAAAACACAAACCCTGCTCTCTTTCTCCTGATTTCATTTCCTATGATGCTATGTCTCCCTGAACTCTAATATCAGTCTGTATACAGTAACTGCTGTTAGAGGAGCAATTCCAAGAAAGAGAAGACTGAGAAAAGAAACAGAAAGTTGGCTTCCTTTGTGGGTGAGAGAGGGAGGCAGGGCAACTCAGTGAGTTGGCATGTTTGCCTAATTTGGTTTGTTTATCCTTCTGTGACTGTGCCTGCATCTTAACCCCCCTGTAACCCATAAGCCAGACCCTATCTCCATGCCCCTCAGATACTGTTCTTCCCACAAGGCCCCAGATCAACTTACCCATAGGAGGGTGGACAGGGAAGGCAGAAGAGAGGGCAGTCTTAGAATCATAAACCATCCAACTCAAACCTAGTTATCCTAATTTTTTTCTTTCAATTTCCCTAAAAGAGTCAGAGGGACAAAGCCTAAGATGAAATGGATTTGTGTTCCATATCTTAAGCCCTCCTCTACCTCAGGTTGACCTGGGTGGAGTAAGACACTCGGAAGTATTATATTCCATAGGAAGCACATCTGGGGCCAGCAACCCTGGAGATTGAGTGAGCAGAGGCAGAAAATCCAGAGGACAGGGAAGAGAAGAAGTTGGAGAAAAAGGGAGGGAGGGTGAGAAGAGAGAAGGAGAAAAGAAAGAAAAAGAGTGGAAGAGAGATAGAAGCAGAGAAAGAACAAAGGAGAAGAGAGAGAGACTTTACCCTAAATGCAGAGGGACTTTGCATTATGGGTCACAAGTCCCCACTGGTATGCTCCCTGTTAACAATAAGTCAGACATAATTCACTTTCCAAAAGTTATTTACTAAGCAAATATAATAGGAAAAGTTTGTATAAACAGTAGCAAAACAGCAAGAGGAGCTAGGTGCTACAGTAGATGGAGTGATACCTGAAGGCAGGAGAATCTCACTTCTAATCCAGTCTCAGACACTAGATATGTGACCTTAAGCAAGTCACTTAAATTCTGCTTGCCTCTGGTTTTTTTTTTTTAGTCTGTAAAATGGGGATAATAATTGCACCTACCTCCCAGGGGTAACCTAAATAGAGAAAAACACTGGAAGAGGAGTTAGGAGAACCACAAGGAAAATTAAAGACAATGAAGCAGACCCTAGGAGTGCCCTTGATCCCTCAGAGAGCCAACAGTAGGTGAAATACCTTCTACCGTTCCCCTTGACAAAGAATACTGAGGAATGGATGGCAGGGCCCCCCTCCTGTCTTTATGGTGACAGGGACAGCAGAATTTGACACGCTGGGATAGAACACTGTCCTCCCTTAACCCTGGGCTTACTCTCACGTAAACATAAAGACTCGGTGGAAAGAGGGTGCACTCACATGAATAACACCCGGGGCTCAAAGGTAGGAAATACGAGTGGTTAGGACACGCAGAGACCATACGTGGGGAAGGGTGCATCTGATGTTGCGGTAACAGCTGGGTCTCTTGTGATTTCTGCTGGTCCCACAGGAGTTTTAGGTTGGTGGAGTCTGTCGGGGGTTACCCCGCCCCCATCTTCCGGGTCCTTCTCTTCCTTTGCCATGACAGCTCCTTTCCTGGGGAAATTGTTACTTCACACTCACAGACCTTCTTCCACCCCAGCATGGGCTGACGGGGACTGGGGGAGAGAATCTTCTCTGACAAGAACACTAGCATTCTCCGATCTGTTCACGGACAGTCCTCAGGGACATTCTCCACTTGTCTGCCAGTCCTCAGACAAGGGCACTGACCCGCTTGACCCGGAGCCTGCGCCCTGACAGAACCTGAACTACATTTCCCAGAATGCACTAGGAACCCGAGACCCCTGATCAGAATTCCACCAAGGACTGCGAGGGGGGCAGCTGGAGACCTCAGTGAATAGAATACCGGCCCTGAATCAGGAACGCTCCGCTCCCTGAGGTCAAATATGGCCTCAAACTCTTATAGCTCTGCGACCCTTGCCAAGCACTTAACCCTGTTTGCCTCAGTTTCCTCATCTGTAAAATGCGCTGGAGAAAGAAATGGCGAACCACTCCTGTATTGTAAATGAAGAGATGGAGACGACTGAAAAACCAAACCGCACCAACAAGGTAGTTATAACAAAGATAAAAGCTTGTATGGGTGGGGGGGGGGGGGGGGGGGGGATTGGGGGATGGAGTCTGGTCACTTTTTATGTCTCGATGAATTCTGGGAAAGGGAGGAGCCATCTCTCAGAAGTATTTTTGAGTTTGGAGAGAGGGGCCCCCCAGTGGAGCTCTGAAGCACTGAAGGGGTGGTTTTCATGAGATCTGAATGGGAACTGAAAGAGCCTTTAGTTAGTTTCCTGATAAGGGCCAGGGAGTCAAGGGATATGGGAACAAGACGTCAGCAAGAGTCCAACTTTAACACAAAGATCAAAGTCAAGAAATAGGCTGGGAAAATGATCACACCACAACAAAGAATCTGACCATAAAAATGTATTATGGTGGCAGGAAAAAGCAAGATAAAAGCTCAGATGAAGACTACAATGTGAAAAAAACTAAAAGCAAAGGTGCAAAGAAATATGTTAAAGGAGACAAGACCAATAAAAATTCCTCAGAGAGGTAAAGAAAGAAATTAGAAGTAGAGAAAAATGGAAAAAGAAATTGCAATGATGTAAGAAAGCTACGAAAAGAAAAGTAACAGCTTGATAAAAGATACATTAAAAAATACTCAATTGGGGCAGCTGAGTGGTGCAGTGAATAGAACACTGGCCCTAGAGTCAGGAAGACCTGAGTTCAAATCCAGCCTCAGACACTTAACACAAAAATTAGCCATGTGACCTTGGACAAGTCACAACCCCAATTGCCCTACCTTCTCCCCTCCAAAACGAAAAAAAAAAACCTAAAGTAAATAATACCTTTAAAAACAGAAATGGCCCAATGGTAAAGAGAGACATAAAATTCACTGAAGAATCTCTTAAGAAATGGAAAGGCCAAGGAAAAGGAGAACAAAAATTCACTGAAGAAAAGAAAGTCTTAAAAAGTACAATTGATCTAATGGAAAAAGAGGTACAAAAGCTCACTTTAGAAAATAATTTCTTAAAAATTAGAATTGACCCAGGATAAGCTAGTGACTCTATGAGAAATGATGAAAAAAAAATTGAAAAAAATAGAAGAAAATGGGAAATATTTCATTGGAAAAGCAACAGACCTGGGAAAATGATAGAGGAGACATAAAGGTAAAGGGTAAAGGTAAAAGTCTAGAGTAGAACATATTATGCTTCAGCTAAAGTAAAAAAAGCAGGGGTAGCAATCTTTTTTCAGATAAAGCAAAAGCAAAAATAGATCTAATTAAAAGAGATAAGGAAGGAAACTGTATCTTGCTAAAAGGCACCATCAAAAAGGAAGCAATATCATTACTTAATATATATGCACCAAGTGGTATATCATCCAGATTTCTAGAGGAGAAGTTAAGGGAATTAGAGGAAGAAATAGATAGCAAAACTGTACTAGTGGGGGACCTTAATCTCCCCCTCTCTGAACTTGATAAATCTAACCTCAAAATAAACTAGAAAGAAGTTAAGGAGGTGGATAGAATTTTAGAGAGGCTATATATGATAGATCCCTGGAGAAAACTGAATGGAGTTAAAAAGGAATATACCTTCTTCTCAGCAGTACATGGCACATACACAAAAATAGACCAGGTACTAGGGCATATAAACCTCACAATTCAGTGCAGAAAGGCAGAAATATTAAATGCATTCTCAGACCATGATGCAATAAAAATCATATGCAATAAAGGGCCATGCAAAGATAGACTAAGAACTAATTGGAAACTAAACAATTTAATCCTAAAGCATGAATGGGTCAAACAAGAAATTATAGTAACAATCAGTAACTTCATTCAAGAGAATGAAAATAAAGAGACAACATACCAAAATTTGTGGGATGCAGCAAAGGCGGTTCTTAGGGGAAGTTTTATATACCTGAGTGCATACATGAATAAATTAGAGAAAAGGTAGGTCAATGAATTGGGCATGCAATTGAAAAAGCTAGAAAAAGAACAAATTGAAAATCCCCAATTAAATACTAAATTAGGAATAACGAAAACCAAAGGAGAGATTAATAAAATTGAAATTAGGAAAACTATTGAATTAATAAAACTAAAAGCTGGTTTTATGAAAAAAACAATAAAATTGATAGTCAATTTTAGCTAAAATCTTAGTCAATATTATAAAAAAAAGAAAATAACCAAACTATGAGTATCAAAAATGAAAAAGGTGAATCTACCTCCAATGAAGAGGAAATCAAAACAATAATTAGGAATTATTTTGCCCAATTGAATGCACATAAATTTGACAATCTTAGTGAAATGGATGAATATTTACAAAAATATAAGTTGCCCAGATTAATTGAAGAGGAAGTAAATTACTTAAATAACCCCATCTCAGAAAAAGAAATCAAACAAGTCATCAGTGAACTCCCTAGGAAAAAATCTCCAGGGCCAGATGGATTACTAGTGAATTCTATCAAACAATTGATTCCAATACTCTACAAACTATTTGGGAAAATTAATGAAGAAAGAGTCCTACCAAATTCTTTTTATGACACAAATATGGTACTGATACCTAAATCAGGAAGAGATAAAATGGAGAAAGAAAATTATAGACCAATTTCCCTTCTGAATATGCATGCAAAATTTTTAAATAAAATATTATCAAAAAGACTACAGCAACTTATCACAAAAATAATACACTTTGATTAGGAAGGATTTATTCCAGGAATGCAAGGATGGTTTACATTAAATTGAAAAGCTTCTGTACAAACGAAGCCAATGTAACCAAGATTAAGAGAGAAGTGGAAAATTGGGAAAAATATTTTACAACCAATATCTCTGATAAAGGCCTCATTTCTAAAATATACAGAGAATTGAGTCAAATCTATAAGAATACAAGTCATTCCCCAATTGTCAAAGTATATGAACAGACAGTTTTTATAGGAAGAAATTAAAGATATCTATAAGCATATGAAAAAATGCTCTAAATCACTATTGATTAGAGAAATGCAAATTAAAACAACTCTGTGGTACCACATCTAACCAGTCAGATTGGCTAAGATGACAAATCAGGAAAATGACAAATGCTGGAGAGGATATGGAAAAATTGGAACACTAATGCATTGTTGGTGGAATTGTGAATGTATTCAACCATTCTGAAGAGCAATCTGGAACTATGCCCAAAGGGCTATAAGTAATTTCATACCCTTTGACCCAGCAATACTACTTCTAGGGTTGTATCCCAAAGAGATTATAGAAGTGGGAGGAATACCTTATGTACAAAAATATTTATAACAGCTCTTTTTGTGGTGGCAAAGAATTGGAAAATTAAGGGGATGCCCATCAATTGGGGAATGGCTAAACAAGTTGTGGTATATGAATGTAATAGAATATTATTGTGCTATAAGAAATTAGGAGCAGATGGACATCATATTTATCGGGAGAGGCTTATACAAACTGATGCTGAGTGAGAAGAGCAGAACCAGGAGAAATTTGTACACAATTACAGACAAAATGTATGTGTGACAACCAACTTTGATAGACTGGACTCTTCTCAGCAATACAAGGTTATAAGTCAATTCCAAAAGATTCATGATGGAGAGAGATGTCTGCATTCAGAGAAAGAACTAGAAAGAACAGAGTTTGACTGCAGATTGAAGCAAACTACCTGTTCTCTTTCTTTTTCTTGTTTGGTTTTGTTTCCTCTTTCCCATTGTTCATTCCATCTGATACAATACTTCTTTATAACCTGACTAATGTCTAAAGTGAAACTATTTGCAGATCCTATTGCCACCATGGGAGAAGGGAAGGGGAGGAAGGGGAAGAAAATTTGAAACTCAAGGAATTGTGGAATTGAATCCTGTAAACTAAAAGTAAACAAACAATTTAATAAAGACAAAAAAAAATAAAAACAAACGAAAATCTAGTCCTTATTCTGGCCTCAGAAACTTACTTGTTGTGTGACTCTGGGCATATCACTTAACCTCTGTTTATCTCAGTTTATTCTACTGTTAGATAAGAATAATAAAAGTACCTAACTTAAATGGAAAAAAAATTTTAAATACTTTTCAGTCTGGTATAAGAGGAAAACTAAAGTCAGAACAAATGAAGCAAAATGAAAATAGAGATGCTTGGAGAAAAATAAATTGGAAAGAAAATAGATTAGAACCAAAGATGGAGACCTTAAGCAGTGCACTCACTGAAGAAATATCAAATGAAGGAACTAGGTATCATTTATTCTATTTTGTCACTTTGAAGAGATAAAAGAAAAGAGAATTTAATATGGAATAAGAAGGATGTAGGATCTTACTATCTCTGATATTTTGGATTGCTTGAGGAAACAAGTATGCCAAGGTGAAAAATCAAGAGGGAACATGAACATCACAGGTATCTAAGATCATCCTTCACTGAATTGGGAAAGTAAAGATCCAATATATACACATAGTTTGTTGTACAAATACCTAAAACTGAACTAGGAAAGGAGTCAAGGAGAGGGAGAAAGAAGTGAAAGTTGGCACCAGGGATGGCGAAATGGGTAAGGGGTCTCAGGTGTGAGACTTAGAGAACAAGGTACTCAGATTGCACACTTCCCCTCCCCTCCTCCCCAGAACTCAACAAACAGGGTGTCAGATTAATTTTACTTTCACTTCCCAGAATCTTTCTGTTTCTCAGAATAATCCCATTCAGCAACAACACTTCAGGTCAGATGCTCAGTGGCCTTGATTTCCTTTTCCTCTTATCAGAATCCAATAAGCAGGATTTGAGCTACATTTCCCAAATTACTTCTCCTTACAGAATTTATCCATTCAACAACTACATTTCAGGTCAGATGCACAGGGGTCTTGTCTTCAACATTGTGCAAAAGGGGCATCAGGGGAAATGTAAAAGAGCCTATTTGGTCTTGATCCACTGGGTAAAAGAAAGTTCCTGCTCCATTGTCTTTCTGATAATATTCTTCAGAACTGTGAGTAAGTGAGTGCATGCAGTGACAGCTCTAAGAGCTTTGTATTTTACACAGTCCATTCTAAGAAACTCCCATTTTAATTGGGGAAGATAAAAAAACCTCCCTGGGAGTGACTGAATGACAGGAAGGGAGATTGTGCCTAACCCAATGAGCCTGGGGGAAAGAAGAGCTTTCTTTACCCTTCTCTCTTTTTTTTTTTTTTTGCCTTTTGGAGGGCAATTGGGTAACTTGCCCAAGGTTACACAGCTAGTTTTTGTGTGTGGGTGTTAAGTGTCTAAGGCTGGAACCCAACTGGGGTCCTCCTGGCTCTGGGGCACCGCTTTACTCACTGTGCCACCTGGCCACCCCCTCTTTACCCTTCTCTTAAGATTGGACAGCAGATGTGTAAAGCTAAACCTGTGAGGAGAAACTTAATTTCTCCTAGCCATCATGGGAAAATGCATGAACACTCTTAACTGGGTGAAAGTGATAAATTTGGTATTTTCTAAAAACTGTTTTGTATTTGGCATTGAGGTTCTTATCATTCTGTGTTCTGTGTTTAGATATATGATAGTCTAAGGCAGTGGATGACTTATCTTAAAGTCAGTAAATCCTCCACAGTAAAAGAGGGTGTGACAAAGAGATCACAAAGAATTCTCCCTGAAGTGCTTGACCTCTTACAGAGGAGTCCAGTCCTTTTGGCCATTTTGGAGCACTTTACCCAAACTGGTCAATGTATGTTCCTGCCCAAATGCTAGGCTTCAAAAGAAGTAGATCATCAGGAATGGCAAAGAAAGTGAGAGATGTATCTAAATGACTAGGTTCCCTATTACCGTGTTTCCCCGATAATAAGACACTGTCTTAGTTTTTTGGACAGAAAAACACCAGAGGGCTTATTTTCAGGGGAGGGCTTATTTTAATGAACATTGACAGCAATTTTAATAAACAGGTAAATGTGAACAAAAAAATGTACCTTTATTCAATAAGCAAATCACTGGGGAAGAACAGGATGACGCGCTCACTGCTGCAGCTCTGATTGGATGCAGTTCGGAGCGCTGCGTGCGTTTCACCGGGGGGGAGGGGGGGACGGTGCATACAGAGGGTACCGTAATGTAGCATGTAGCGCAGGGGATCATCTTCACTACAGTAGCAATCTCAATAGGGCTTATTTTCAGGGGAGGGCTTATTTTAGAGGAATCTTACACAGTAGGGGAGGGCTTATTTTCAGGATAGGTCTTATTATCGGGGAAACACAGTATAGGTAGTGGAATTAGAATTGTGTTCCTGTTAGTCAGTGAAATTTCAGAATATATGATGAGGTCAGTCCTGACCATTTAATTTCAGAAATGTCAGGGAACATTAAAGTGAGGACTTGAAAACAGACAATTCTCTGTCCTTGAAAAGCTGGAATTAAATTCTTACCAACTAGATAAATGGACTATTTAAATACTTGGATGAAATGATTTGACTGAACTTTCTCCTAAAGTATCCTTAAGTAACTCAAATAAAGATGTATGCTGTGGATTTTTCTGAATTAATATTGCCAGCAGGGTAAATATTTGTTCTCATCTTTTCTATGAGGTTCAATTGATAGCTACTCAGGCAAACAAAACTCAGTCGGTAAACATGTTAAATGGAACCTAGTTTAAAAGTATTTTTCTTCCATTGTCTCTGAAGAAGAAAACAAGTGTTCTCAAAATTAAACCTCACCTGCCATTCTCTTAAATTTCCTTTTGCTTGAATTACCATGAGTAAAGTTTAAACTGTCTTAAGACATTTCCTCAGAAAAGGTGAGTAAAGTAATTTTAAAGGAAGGCAAAATTTCATTTCTAGAAATTTGGTTGAGCCGACTAGTATTGGCTTCTGTTTTATTTGGCACGATTTAGTTGCCTAAGTAAATAAGAAGCAAAATCATCTAGAAGGAATTAGGGTAAAACACTCATTGGCAAGGAATTAAGGAAAATAATAGACTGGAATTGGTCTACGTGGAAAAACAAGAAACTTTCTGGAAACCTGCAAGTTTCAGCTCTGATCACCCAATTATTCTAGATCACACCTTCTTTTTCTTTTCTTTTTCCAGGGGGGAAGGCAGGGCAATTGGGGTTAAGTGACTTGCAAAAGGTCACACAGGTTGGATTAGAATACTCAAGCCCTCCTGACTCCAGGACATTTGCTCTATTCAATGTGCTGCATAGTCACCTCTAGGTCATAACTTCTAAAAGTAAGTATGCCCCAGCACTTTTTTTGGAAACTTCTTCTCTTCTCCCTCAATACTGTTTTACTTTCATGATCCCATCAGCTCCCACCAATTCAATTATCATGTCTTGGATGAAAATTGTTAGATATATTTATCTAGCCCTAACCTCTCAACCTGCAGACTAATCTCCAGCTACTTACTAGACATCTTGAACTGGACATCCTGTACACATCTTAAACTTAACATGTCCAAAACTGAACTCATTTTCTTTTCCCTAAACTCTCGCCTCTTCTCAACTTTACTGTTTCTGTTGAGGACAACACTAGCCTTCTAATCACCAGGTTTTCAATCTAAGAGTCATCCTTGACTCCTCACTCTCTCACTCTTCCCCCACCCTCCATCCAATCTATTGCCAAGTCTTTTTGACTTCACCTTCACAACAACTCTCCTCTCTGCCCCTTCTCTCCTTTGGCACTGCCACCACCCAAGTCCAGACCTTCTTCACATCATACTTGGACTATTTCATTCTGGTTGGTTTCCCTTCCTTAAATTTCTTCCCATTCCAATCCATTCTCCACTCAGCTCTCAAATTAATTTTCTTAAAGTGCACATCTTACCATATCACCTCAGCCTCTGTTCTCATTCTGTCTAATCCACTGGTTCTCTATTGCCTGTAGCATCAAATGTAAAAAAAAAAAAAAACAAAACCAACCATTACTCAAAATCCTTCACAACCTGACCCACCCCTACCTCTGCAGTTTTCTTTCACCTCATTCCTCACCAAGTACTCTGCCATCCAGTGACACTGACCTCCTCCTTTGCCTCCTTGTTCTTTGAACAAAGAGGCTCCACCCTCACACTCCGGCATATTCACTGGCTATCCCCCATGCCTGAAACACTCTCCCTCCTCATTATAGTCTCCTGGCTACTCTGGTCTCTAAATTACAGCTAAAATCTCAGCTTCAAGGAGAAGTTTTTCTTGATCCCCTTTAACCATAGTATCTCTCTCTCAGTCTCTCTTTTCTCTGTTTCTGTCTCTCTTTTTCTCTGTCTCTGTCTCTCCATCTCTCTTTCTGTCTCTCTGTCTCTGTCTCTGTGTCTCTGTGTCTGTCTCTCTCTGTCTGTGTCTCTGTCTCTGCCTCTCTGTCTCTCTCTGTATCTCTGTCTCTGTCTCTCTCTCTCTGTCTCTCTGTCTCTCTCTCTCTCTCTCTCTCTCTCTCTCTCTCTCTCTCTGTCTCTCTCTCTCTCTCTCTCTCTCTCTCTCTCTCTCTCTCTCTCTCTGTCTCTCTGTCTCTCTGTCTCTCTCTCTCTGTCTCTGTCTCTCTCTCTCTGTCTCTGTCTCTCTCTCTCTCTCTCTCTCTCTGCTTCCCTTCATCCTTTTCCCCTCCCCTCCTGGCAAACTCTTTTCTCTTCCATGCCGAGGAGAAAGATCACACTTCATTCCCACCATGGGTACACCAGTGGGTAACATGAACAGAACCAGTGAGGGGAAGTGACATCCTTGTCTTTCTCTTCCTCTCTTTTACTTCTGGTGACAGTATTTTTGTTACACCTTGATCTCAATTGGTAGCATTTTTAGGTACCAGTGGTGAACCCGAACTATCTTGTAGTTAATTTTGGGAATTTCAGTCATGGCAATAAGATTGTAGGTAAGATAATGTAGAGAACCAGCTTGGCAGGAAAGCCCAGAGAAACCAAAGTACCTAAGACTGGAGCCCAAGAAGGGGTTTTGGACTTGGGATTTAGGACTGCTTTTTATAAGGACTGAGCTAAGCAATGAACCTAATCCCCATCCCTCCCCAGAGACCAAGGTGGTATAAAAGAAAAATTATGCTTTCCATGTATTGGGAAGCTGTTTTTATGTTTGTTATACATTTTTAAGAAAATGTTTCTTTAAAAGCTAAACTGTTAGTGGATAAACGGAACTGGTGTGCATAAAATGATCCCTACGATGAAAGGGAACAGCATCAGTTGGTACTATAGCCATTGATAGAGAGCCCTGGCAACCCCAACACCATTAAGGGTACTAGAGAACCCTGTGGGAGTAGTAAAATAATATCTCCCAGGGTTTCAAGCAATTAGTACCACAGGAGTCAATATTATGAGATTATCTACTATTTATCTTGAATGTATCTTATTGGTACATGGTTGTTTTCATGTTAGAAAACATTACAAGGTGTTTCTTAAGAAAAGAGACATTCTTTGTATCCACGATGCTTAACACAGTGACTGGCACATAGTGGGTTCTTGATAAATGGTTGGTGACTGACTGACAATGATTTTGAGATATATAAGAATACTGAGGTAATTGCAAAATAGATTCAATGGAATAAAAGGAAATTAGACCTTGGAAGAATCTGAAACATGGTTTGCAAACAATAAAGCATAAGGCTAAGAAATATACCATGTTTGAAAGAAAGTGAAATATTGAATTGTTATAAAGAGAAATGAAATTATGTCATTTGAAGAGATTGGTTGGAAGTAAAGCAGGATTGGTGCCTGAAAGGCAATTTTAAAAATTAGTAATTTACACTGAAAATGAAGACAAGAAACTCAGTCAATAGAACAAGAAATGTTCTCTTAAAAGTAAAAAGCAAGTTCTTAAAAGGTAACTGCAGAAAGTAGAATTAACTGATTTGGAACCCAGAGAAATGGTATACCCCAAAAGGAATCACTCAAGAAAAAACCATGTGAGGGTCTCTTTTTTACCAGAGATCAAAATCTCCAGCCAGGGTCCACTTTACAAAATGGCACAGGAAAAGAAACACTGATGATTTCAGAACAGAGGATTACAAGATGAAGGTGACTGTAGACCTTGTTATGATGACAGCAAAATAGTAAGACTGATGCACCTAGAAATCTGTGAACATGGAGAAATTGCAATTTCTCCTCAGAGAAGGACAGTTTTACCAATAGTTTCCAAGCTGAATTTCAGATTCTCCTAACCTCATGGATGCAGAAAGGTGGCATAACCTGAGAGACTTAGAAGGTCCTGCCTCCTTGTACAGGATGCTCCATCTCCTATATCTTTTCCTTGCCGTGGGTTATCTATTCCCAGTGTACAGCGACCAGCACAGTTGGTGAGCTAGCCAGCAGTGAGAATAATGAGATGATGGTGTAATCAATAGTCTGTTTATTACAGGACTATTTCATACAGAGCCAAAGATGCAAGGAGCTCACAGAGCTTTTATGTACCCCCAGGAGAATGTAGACACCCCAAAAGAGTAGAAAGATCCTACATCAAAGGAATGCAGATAATGTAGAAGGAGCCTCCCTTAATCCTGTTCACTATTTACCCTTGCTTAAGGTTAGTTACTTATCAGGGTATTATTCTAGGACCATATCCAGAGGCATAAACAAAAAAGATTACACCCCTCTTGCTATCTGCCCGGAAACCTTTGCAGATAACTGTATCGGACAGTGGAATATACCTAGGAAAGTCAAGGGACCCCAAAACATTCCCTTCATAATACATCCTCTTGCTTGTCTGCCCTGTAGCCTTTCAGATAATAATATAGGGAAGGGGAACATTCCATTAGCAAAACCGGGAAACTTCTGAAAGTTTGCTACACCAGTGCCTAGAACACTCTCTCCTTCTCTCCATCTCTCAGTTTCCCTGGCTTCCTTGAAGACATCTCAAATCTCACCCTCTGCAGCAGGCCTTTCATAATCCTCCCCCCGCCCCCATGTGCTAATGCCTTCCTTTCTGAGATTACTTTGTACCTTCCCTGGATATCACTTGGACATACCCAAATCTTGGACATTGGCTCTTCCATTAGAATGGGAATTCTTTGAGGGCAGGAAACATTTACCTTTTTGGGTGTTTGTATCCTCAGCTCTCAGCAGAGTGCCTAGCACTGTGTCAACTACACTTAACACCCAAGTGTATATTACTGCGGCCAGGTGGTACAGTGAATAAGAGTGCCGGCCCCGGCTTCGGGAGACCCGGGATCAATTCTGGACTCAGATACTTGGCACCCACACAAAAAAATAACTAGCTGTGTAACCTTGAGCAAGTTACTTAACCCCAATTGCTTTAAAGCAAAACAAAACAAACAAAAAAAAAGAGTATATGAGATTTAACATGACAGTAAAACATAAAACCTGCTCTCCTTCTCTAATTTCATTTCCTATGATGCCATGTCTCCCTACACTCTCATAACAGTCTGTATTTGTTGACTGTACAGTAACTGCTGCTAGAGGAGCAACTGCAGTAAAGAGAAGACTAAGAAAGGAAACAGAAAGTTGGCTTCCTTTGTGGGTAAGAGAGGGAGGCGGGGCAACTGAGTTCCCATGTTTACCTAATTTGGTTTGTTTCTCCCTCTGTGATTGTGCCTGCAATTTAACCCCCCTGTGACCCAATAGCCAGACCCTATCTCTATGCCCTTCATATGCTGCTGTTCCCACAAGCCCCCAGATCAACTTACTTATCCAAAGGAGGGTGGACAGGAAAGGCACAAGAGAGGGCACTCTTACAGTCATAAGCCATCCAACTCAAACCCAGCCATCCTAATTTTTTTTTTTCAATTTCCCCAAAAGAGTCAGAGGTTCAAAGCCTAAAATGAAATGGCTTTCTGTTCCATATACAAAGCCATCCTCTACCTCAGGTTGACCTGGGTGGTGTGAGACCCTGGGGAAGTATTTCATTCCATAGGAAGGCCATCTGGGGCCAGCAATCCTGGAGGTTGGGTGAGCAGAGGCAGAAAATCCAGAGACCATGGAAGAGAAGAAGGAGAAAAAGTGAGGGAGTGAGGGAGGAAGAGCGGAGAGAAGGAGAAAAGAAAGAAAGAAGAAAAAAGAGCTGAAGAGAAGGAGAGATAGTAACAGAAAAAGAATAAAGGAGAGAGGAGGGACTTTACCATCAATGCAAAGGGACTTTGCATTATAGCTCACAAGTCCCCACTGGTATGCCCCCTGTTAACAATCAGTCAGACAATTCGATTTTCAAAAGTTATTTACTAAACAAATATAATAGGAAAAGGTGGTATAAACAGTAGAAAAACAGCAAGAGGAGCTAGGTGCTACAGTAGATGGAGTGATATACCTGAAGGCAGGAGGATCTCACTTCTAATCCAGTCTCAGATCCTTACTAGATGTATGACCTTAGGCAAGTCACTTAAACTCTGCTTGCCTCTTTTTTTTTTTAATCTGTAAAATGGGGGTAATAATTGCACCTACCCCCCAGGGGTGACCTAAACAAAGAAAAAGACAGGAAGAGGATTTAGGAGAACCACAGGGAGGATCAAAGACAACGAAGCAGACCCTAGAGTGGCCTTGATCCTTCAGAGAGCGAACAGCAGGTGAAATACCTTCAACAGCTCCCCTTGACAAGGATACCGGGGAATGGATGGCAGGGCCCCCCTCCTGTCTTTATGGTGCCAGGGACAGCAGAATTTGACATATTAGGATAGAACAATGTCCTCCCTTAACCCTGGGCTTAATAAAGACTCGGTGGAAAGAGGGGCCTCTCATAGGAATAACACGGGGCTCAAAAGTAGGGAACACGAGTGGTTAGGACACGCAGAGACCATGCATGGGGGACGGGCACTAGTGCCTCTGAGGCTGCAGGACCAGCCAGGTCTCCTGTGATTCCTGCTGGTCCCACAGGAGTTTGAGGGGGTAGAGTATGTCGGGGGTTACTCCTCCCCCATCTTCTGGGTCCATCTCTCCCTTTGGCACGACAGCTCCTTTCCTGGGAAAATTGTTACTTCACACTCACAGACCTTCTTTCACCCCAACATGGGATAGCGAAGACTGGGGGGAGACAATCTTCTCTGACACGAACATTAGCCTTCTCTGATGTGTTCACGGACCGTAGTCCTCAGGGGACACACTCCACTTGTCTGCAGTTTTCAGACAAGGGGCATGGACCCCTTTAACCCCGCGCCTGCGCCGTTACAGAACCTGAACTACATTTCCCAGAATGCACCAGGATCCCGAGGCCCCTGATCAGAATTCCACCAAGGACCACTAGGGGGCAGCTGGAGACCGCAGTGAATAGAGCCCGGCCAGAGGCAGGAGGGCTCAGCTCCCTGAAGTCAAATATGGCCTCAGACTTGCTAGCTGTGTGACCGACCCTGGGCAAGCCACTTCTCCCTGTTTGCCTCAGTTTCCTCATCTGTAAAATGAGATGTAGAAAGAAATGGCGAACCAGTGAAGAGATGGAGACGACTGAAAAACCAAACCGCACCAACAAGGCTGTTATAACAAAGATAAAAGCTTGTATTTGGAGGGGGGGAGGGGGATTGGGGGGGATGGAGTCTGGTCACAAGAGACTGTTCTGTCCCAATGAATTCTGGGAAAGGGATGAACCATCTCTTAGAAGTATATTTGAGTTTGGGGAGAGAGGGCCGCCCAGTGGAGCGCTGAAGCACTGAAGGGGTGGTTTTCATGAGATCTGAATGGGACCAGAAAGAGCCTTTAGGTCAGTTTCTAATGAGGAATTAAGGGCCAGAGTCAAACTCTCTCGAGCTCTCCCCCCCCTCCCTCTTTTCCTCCCCCTTCTCTCTCTCTCTCTCTCTTTCTCTGTCTCTCTGTCTCTGTCTGTCTGACTCTGTCTCTCCACATATATGGATGTATGTGAGTATATATATATATATGCATGCATACACATGCATATATCTGTATATGTATATATAGTGTTTATGTACATACGTAGATATACACACACATAGATGTAGTTATACATACACACTCATATATGTGTGGGTATATAGTTGCAGATATATAAATATCTCTATAGATAGATATATGCCAAAAAGCAATAGAAAAGTTTTGGGGTTATGTATTCACATATAGAAAATGAAAGGAGGAATTCCTCATTAACTTTAAGATGTCTTACCAAGGTGGAATCCCCATCACAGCATTTGCAAGTACTTCCTTTGGAGAAAATTAACTACTGTCCTCCCTACAGCCATCTGGAAGAAGATAGTTCTTCACCTGGCCTAGGAATTTAGGACTGAGTGCCTAGCCTTCTTGGCAATGGAGCCAACTTGGAGAAACAAAGTCTGGCACAGTTAAAGAGAGTTACAGGTAATTTATTTAATCTCAAAAAAAAATCTTTTTTAAGAATTACACTGAGATATCAAATTGGCTACTATAGCAAAAAAAAAAAAAAAAAAGTCCTGTGGCAAGACAAAAAGAGAATGACTGCCAATGGCTTAGGATGTAATGGATGACCTTGGTATCTTTGATGTCTGACCATGCTCTAAGCACTCCACATAGCCTGCTTCAGCCACCTTGATGGCCATTGGAACAAATTTTTCTCATTTGCTCATTCTGCTGAGGGAAGTCTTCAAGTGCCTGGAGTAGATATCCCCTTAATTCACCCATGGGTTTGAGGCCTATTGATTACCCTCAGCATAATTTAGGCTGTCTGCTGAGACAGTTTTACCAGGGTGTGCCTGCTGCCCACGTTACAGCTTCTTGGAGGGCATGTGAGAATGGTGTGACTTGCTAGACACAAAAAGCGGATGAGCAGATGTGAAAAGGGCTCAGTAATCCCTCACACCAAACGTGCTAGTCCTCACTACACACCCTGTAAACATTCTGTTACTCCCTCCTCTACCTCCCATCATGAGAAAACAAAAAAGCAAAACCTGTTTGAAACATTCATAGCCAAACAATATAAATTCATGCATTGGTTATGTCAAAAAGAGAAGTCTCGGTCTTCCATCGTAGTACATCAGTAAGTACTGTGAAAATGAAAATTGATACCCCACCTTATTTGTATTTTTTTATTCATTAATTGGGAATTGTATCCAATCAATACCCATGGGTCAGATTTGGACTTAATTATATAGGCCTCAGTGGAGATTGACTTTGACCTGGAGACTTGTTGGTTGGGACTATTCAAGGGATCTTTCCCAGTCTACTTCCATTTTGGGGATCAATTTGGGGTACTACAGCTAGACTGTGATCTATTACAGATTGTTATTATCTTATAATTGTATGTAATTGCCACTAAGTTTCTTTGTCAACTTCTCCATATCAAAATCCTTAGGGATTTTTTTAGATTCAGTCATGTCTGATTCTTTATGATTCCATTTATGGTTTTCTTGGTAAAGATATTAGAGTTGTTTGCCATTATCTTCTCCAGATCCTTCTGTAGACAAGGAAACTGAGGCAAACAGGGTGAAGTGATTTCTCAATCTCACAAAGCTAGGAAGTGTCTAAGGCCAGACTTGAACTCAGAAAGATGAGTCTTCCTGACTTCAGGCCAGCACTCTATCCACTGTACCCCCTAGCATCCCAGGGATTTCTACCATTATACTATTAATAAAATGTGACTTGTATGAGCCTATTATTGATAATTTGCTGGTCACTAAGGTCAAGAAGTGGATTGTGATAATTATGAACCTTATAATATTTTATATTATGGTTACGAGTGGACAGCTGTGTGATGCAGTCGATAGAGTGCTGGGCTTAGAGTCAGGAAGATTCATCTTCCTGAGTTCAAACCTGGTCTCAGACACTAGCTGTGTCCCTTGGCAAGTTACTAAATCCTGTTTGCCTCAGTTTCCTCATCTGTAAAATGAAATGGCACATTTTTTACTTCCGCCCCGCACCTTGTCTGAAAGGTCTCGAGCCTTCGGCTTGCTGAATGACGCTTGTGGTGGTAGTCCTTGCCCCGGCCCCAGCCTGGGCCCGGCTTCGGCTCCCGCTCCGGCAGGCAGACAGTGAGGAGGCAACGCGGAGGCGAAGATGTGGGGGTCAGTGACTGGGCTTCTTGCGCGAACCTCTGTGACCGGAGCTTGCCTTCGCCGCCTCTGGGAGAAGGGCCCGGGGTACCTGAAGGGGCCTCACCGGCTCCTGTCCCAGTCGTGCCTCGAACCCCAGGCCTCCGGGATAGGCTCGAAGTCGGACGCGTCGCAGAGTAGGGCCTGGCAGAGGCTTTTCCCGGGCAGCGCGAAGGTGACGAACACCGTGGTGCAGCTCCTGCAGGCAGGGCCTCCTGGAGCCGGCCCCCACGTCCTAGAGTGCAATCCCGGGCCTGGAATTATTACCTGTGCATTACTCAATGCTGGTTTACGAGTGGCTGCATTTGAAAGTGACCTGACTTTTCTTCCATATTTAACGACTCTAAAAAAGCATCCAGATAGACAGCTAGAAGTAATCTACTGTGACTTCTTCCATCGAGATCCGAGTAACATAGCAAGACCACCAGCTGCTATGTTTACTGAAACACTTTTCAAGAAATTGGGAATAAGAAAAGTTCCATGGGCAGCAGATGTTCCTGTAGAGAAGTTGGATTCTTCCCAACTAAATATGAAAGAAATGTACTTTGGGAACTTTTACATGACCTCTATTCTTGTACTTCCATATATAGCTATGGACGGATAGAATTGAATATGTTTATTAGTGAAAAAGAATACAAGAGAATCATTTCAAAGACAGGTGAAAAGTATTATCAACCCCTGAGTGTTCTCTGGCAAACAGCTTGTGAGATAAAGCTTTTGCATGGGGCTGGGGGAGGGGGGGGGGGGGTTTCTTTGTTTTCTCAAGGGACCTTTATCATCATTTGTAACCTTCAGGAATGGGAAACTGAAATCACTAAAGGGCAAGGAAAATGAAGGTGAGCGCTTGTGTTTTATTCGATTAAATCCTCGAAGAAATTTATTTACAAATAATCTGACACCTATAAACTCATGTAATTTTATATGTCTGGTTAAACAGTGTCTAAACAAAAGCAAATCTAAATTAATTGATACATTTGGCTCATGGCATATATCTGATACAGAGGATTTTCTTCAACAACTAAAAAAGCAGAAATATGAACCTACAGGCAGTTTGTACCCAGAAGAATTTAAATACCTTTTTGAAGCTTTAGAGAGTTCTGAAACATTTACCCAAAAATGGTTATATGATCATTTCCTGCAAAACACAGTTCCAGAAAATCCCTGAGTCACAAAGATTTTATTAACTGAAGCAGTTCCTTTGAGAAATTATGATGCAAATTAAAGAGGAATGCGTTTGAAAAGTTTGTATCCTTTCAACTAAGAATAAACAGTTTGTTTTACACAGCTGGAGGATGAATTTGTGAAAGTTCATGCTGATTTTTTTTTAAGTTGATGCTGCTATAAATATATACAATACAGTAAATGAGATTTTCATTTGACTACTGATTTGATGAACTGAAAATTAAGGATATTTTTTTCTTGGCAAAATTCTTCATTACTACATAACTGGTTGGTAAATTAATTGTCAAATGGAAATTCATTTAGTAAATTCCAGCCTTATTGTTAAAACGTCTTAAATTGCATACGTGATACTTTCGCATAGGTTTATTGTGGGTTACATTTCATCAGCCTTGGAAAGCAAATCAGATTGACCTAATTAATTGTACATTTTACTTTTCAACTTTTCGGAAGTTACATTTGAAAGACCTGCAAAATAAAATTTTTTAATGTTTTATTTAAGCTTTTTTTTAATCAAAATTTTTCTTTTCTAATGTATTTTGTGATATTCTTACAAAGCCTAAAATTTTTTATCTAAATACTTCAGCAACACATCATATATAAATTTGTTAAAATAGGGTTGTTTTGTGTATATTTTAGTAAAGAAATGTGTATATTATAAAGTATTATATCAGTCTTTTTTGTGATGTCTTTTAAATTCATCTTCTTCATCCTATAAATGAGATGAATGAATAATTGATAAAATCTGTCATTTGGTAGGCTAGGGTGTTTGTAACCCTAATGTGGTCATCATAGTTCAAGGGGCTGGTCAGTCACTTGTTTTAAACAAATTATTTTCATAAGGGCAAGTACTGGAATATTTATATTGTTAGGTTGCTTATATGTGCAAGATTTTGGTTTCTTGTTTGGCACATTAAAAGCAAAATAGAAGTGAAAAAGCTCTAGATTTCAAATCAAAAGACCCAATTTATGTCTTGACTCACACACCTAATAGCAATCTGGCTTTGAACAGGTCACTTCCCCTCTATTTCTTAATCTTTAAAATGGGGTCTATAGAATTGTAGAAGAGGAAACTAAAGCTGAGTGAAGTCAAATGATTTGCCCATGATAACACAGCTCCACCCCGCCCCCAACCCTCCTTTGTATCACATAAGCCAGAAGTTTCCAAGCATTGCAGCACTACTGGATGAACCAGATTAAAATGTAATTGGGAAATATTAACATAATATTATGTTAATAATAATATAATAATAATATGTTAATAATAATAAAACAAAATTAAGGAAAATACAGCAGAACATAGGTAATGTTGCTATGTGGGATTTCTGAGTCAATATTTGGCACATTAAAAGCAAAATAGGGAAGAGATAGTCTTATTTGATTAAATTTGAATCACCAATGCTTAGCACAGTGCCTGCTTGGTGTGTAAAAAGCACAAAATACTTTTTTCATTTTTTCATTCCTGATCTCTTCTAGTATCTTAAGATTCTATGGATACCTTAGCAAAGGAAATGGCAAATCACTCCAGTATCTTTGCCAAGAAAAACCCATTTGAGGTCATGAAGAATTGGATGCAACTGGACAAGTGAACAACAATGAATACCTTATTACATAATCCAATTTTCTGTCTGTCTTTGACTAAGTGTTCCTGAAGCTAGGCAGATGTTTTTGGAGATTGCCTGTAGATGCAGACCACCTATCAGATACCTCAACTATACTTTTATGTCTCTTGCTCTGGGCAGAATTTTAGAACTGGAAGGGACCTTAAAGAACATCTAGTCTACCCCTACAATTCTTCATTTTATAGATGAGGAAACACCCAGAGACATGAAGTGGCTAGTAGCCAAAGTACAGCTAATGTGGTGAATGAAAGTCCTTGTCCTCAGGTTATAAGCCTGGCTACCTAGGAGAATACTGAACAAAGATTTTACTGCTCTCTATGCCCAGGCAGGCACATTATTTATAAGAGTTGGGTTTAATGTATAGCAAAACATTTATATGGTAAGTCATCTAGCATTTAAAGACAACTGTACAGTTATTCTAGGATAAAAGATTTTTTTTAAATCAGGCATGTACTATTAATTATGTATTAACCATTTATAATTATAATTTGATGTATCTCTTGCTAGTAAAACAATGTATTAAACTTGTAATTAGTATATATAGAGGACTGTAAGACAGAATAGTCTGACTACAAAGAATATAGCAGCTGAATATAAATGAGGAACAAAGAAATAACTAGTGCAGGAAAATGTTTGATTATGTGCATTTTGGTATTTGTTTTATGTGATTTTCCCCCCCTACTTAATAGTATCTTATTTTTTCCAATTACATGTAAAAAAAAAAGGAAATGGCAAACAACTCCAGTATCTTTGCCAAGAAAATCCCAAATGGGATCACAAGGAGTAAGACACAACTAAAGTGACTCAACAACATCAAAAATAATTACGGTTTGGTGTTATATATTTGTAATCATTAAACTTCCGTGTTGAGTTAGTTAGGTTAAGTGGTCCTAATGCCCATAGAAACACAGGAGAAACAGTCTGTATTTTTCTTCTATTAACTCTGTCAGGCTGATAAGACTTGAAGCCTTTGATTAGATGAATTCTTGACCTATCGCAGGGTCCTTGAGTCATCATTCTCCTTTTACTGCCTTAGATAGCTAATGTTGGCTCCTCCCACCAGTTTGTGATCCCAATAAGGAAATTCTCATTACTCAAATATCATTCAAGCTTGGTATCTATGGGTAATCCTGAGAACTTTTCCACCACTTCTGGGTCTGGTTAGTAATGATCCCTCTTATTGTATAGCTATCATACTGGCTAACATGATAGGAAAGGAAAATGAAAAATGTTGGAGATGTAGGAAAATAGGTAGACTATTGCACTGTTGGCAGAGATGTGAACTGGTGGAACTATTCAGGCAGACAATTTGGAGCTATTTTCAAAAGGCTATAAAACTGTACATACTCTATGACCTAGAGATACCCTTCTAGATCAGTATCCCAAAAAGATCAAATGAAAAGGAAAAGGGCCCATATTGGGAAGATTTCCACTATTTGGGGAATGGCTGAACAAGTTGTGGCATATGATTGTTTTGGAGTACTAGTATATACATCATTAAAAAATGATGAGGGTGATGGTTTCAGAAAAACTTAGAAAGATTTCTATGAATTGAGGGAAAGTGAAGTGAGCAGAACCAGAAGAACTTTGTACACAGTAACAGCAGTTATGCAACAAAGTTCAATTATGAAAGACTCAGCTACACTAATCAACACAATGATCCAAGACATTTCCAAAAGGTTCATGAAGAGAAATGCTATATGCAACCAAAGAGAGAACTGATGAACTCTAAGTGAAGATAGAAGTATATTTCTATATTTTTTACTTTGTTTTCCTTGCTTTTTTAAATAATGTGGCCAATATGGAAATATGTTTTACGTGACTTCACATATATAATTGATATAATATTGTTTGCCATTTCAGTGGGTGAAATGGGAAGGAAAAATTTGGAACCCAAATTTTTTTTTAAATGAACGTTTAAATAAATAATGTACATATATGTTAATGGAATGCTCTCTCCTACATCTGGTACTTATCATCTGCTCTCAATCATGCCCTTCTTAGGGTATACAATTTTGTTATCTGAACCCCAACTTTGAGCATGTTCCTTCCCCAACTCATCTCCCTTACCCTAGGACTCAGAAGAGTTTCTTGCATGTAGGAAAAACCTCTCTGTATTGCCATTGTGTGTATACATGTTTTGTTTTCCTGATGCTGTCACTAATGACAATAAAGTTTGTGACTGTATTATTTTCCTGAGTACTAATTTTCTAGAAATTCTCCCATCCGGGTATTCGCTTTAACCCAAGGTGTGAGGCCAAATAAAGCAACAGGTTTTTTAAATAGTTAAAACCATTTTCTGAAAGGGAGATCTAACCTTAGAGACAGGAAGACCCAAGATTAAATTCCATTTATGCTATATGCTAGCAATGGGACCTTGGGTAAGTAATTTAGCCTCTTTTCCAGTTTTCATTGACAAGGAGTTATCTATACCAATGAAATCTTGTGTCTCCTTTTCTAAAAGTGGAAATATTTGTGGAAGATTAAGGTAAATTTCAGACATCAAAAAGAGTAATAAGGAAGTAACAGAAAACATATCAAGTTTATTAGATAGAACAAAAGATTTAAGTGATGTGGATTCTCCCTTTAAAGGAAAAAATATAATGGAATGAACTAAGAAAAAAACCATCAATATGTTGCTTGTAGGAAACACATTCAAAAAAATGTAACTGCTTTAAAATTAAAAGACTGGTATAAAATATACCATGTAATTTGCAGTGCAAAAAATGGGAAGGGGCCATAATAGAAAAAGTGAGATTCAACTTGGAAAAAATTGAATGCAACAAACCAGGTCACAACATAAAAGTGAAAGTTAAAATGACTAATTAAAACTGTAACCAGTCTCAATTTATACTCCTCAAACTGTTCAACAGTTAAATTCATGAAGACTGACATTAGTAGAAAAAGGAAAAAAATACCAAAATGATGGTTTGTTTTAACAGCATACTATGAGTATGACAAATTAAAAGAAAAAATTAACAATAAAGAAATAATAAAAACTGATACGTCTTCTACCTGATTATGGAAATGCCTGATGATGCTTCCACTTTGGAACATGTACAGACCAACAGCTGGCTTTACTTCACTACCCTCTGGCGAGGACACACCACTGATTGGCCATGTCATCAGAGCTGGGGTATACTCCAAAAGCACTAGTTGCCCTGGGCCCTTTTCTGTGTCCCTCTCCTTCCTACCTGGCTTCATGACACTGAGAGAGACACTGCTATAATGGGTAGAATTCTCGGGCCTGAGATGAATATATGTCCTGTGAATATAGGCCTCGGTACTTGAACTCTTTGCATTTGTCCTTTCCTATTTTAGATGGAGATTAGAAGTGGCTATGACCTTGTGAACTGAAAATGGTCAGGCATATTAAATACCAGAATCTGGAATCTGGAATTCATACCAGAAGATACAAGGTGAGGTGTGATGTCCTAAGCAACTTAATTGACCTAGGCCAGTAGGAGCAGAGATCAGTATCTCATCCATTAGTCATACCACAACTGGAAACTGAATACTATAATTAAAATATAAAAATTTAGCTGTCTGATCCCTCTCTCCACACATTCCAAGGTGGTTTAAGTAGTATATGTCCCCAGTTTGTTTGAATTCTTTTTCGGGGGGTTGATGAGGGGAGGAATGTCTGTGCTAGTTTTTTCTTTTATTTACAAAGTGAATATTCCTTTGCAAAAGCAATCCTATGCTAAGCAACTGGTTTGCTTATTACTGGGTGCTAACTGCAGGAATGGGAGTAGGGATAGACCAGAATGAGGACTTGAGATAACAGCATTACTGAAAGCCATGCCTAAAAGGGGAATATAGCCGATCTTCCCATAGAATCATGAGGTGGAAATACAGCTCATCCAATTCTGGGACAGGAAGCCCAACGTATCACCTTAATTTTATTCATGATAATAATTGGTTTGGGATGGAGATTTTATGGTTATATCATCCATTCATGTACCACAGTTTGTTGCTCTTCCTTAACTAATGTGCATTTTCTTTTTTGAAGTTCTTTGCTACTACAAAAAAGAATTGCTATAAATGATCTGATAGCATGTAGGACACAGCATATCTTCTTATCTTTGCCCGTCTTATGGTATATGCCTAGCAATAAGATCTATGGGCTACAGGATATGGTGAGAAATGTTCATTCATGTCTCATCATAATTCCAAATTGTAGTCCAGAATGGTTAGACCATTTCAAAACTCTATCCACAGTATATTGGTTTCCTCTTTCCGCATTACATCTAGCAGACTTTTCCCAGCTTTTATAATCTTTGTCAATTTGCATCATTTGAGGTAAAATGCAAGAGTTGTTCTGATGAGCATTTTGCTTGTTTTTAAATATAGGACTTATGTAAATTTTTTTCAAAATTACCTAAACTTCTGCCTTGTGTAATACCTTCTCTCTCATCTTAGAGAATCATCCCTTATAACAAACTTTGTTTTGTTTAGTTTTTTAAGAAAGAGAGGACAGCAAAAATTAAAAATAACCAGTGAATATATGGAAAATATCTAAAATGATGTACCCATGGACCCCCACCCACCTCTTCCTAGGACTGGGTAGGGATATATCATATCTTTTCTTTGGAGCCTTGTAATTTTGCAATATTCATTTGATTGTTAAATGGTTACTTTTTTTCCATTTACATTGTGTACATATGTGTGTATACATACATATATATATAGTTTTCAACACTCAATTTCATGTTACATAAAGTCATATAATTTTTCCATGCTTCTCTATATCCATATAATTGTCATTTTTACAGCATTAGAATGCCATGATTAAAATCTGTGAATAAAGAAAAATGATGTAAAAATATATCCAGCAAAATCAGTTTATTAGCCATGGCTAGCAGTTTGCCAATAAAATGGGTACAAGGACCATGAACTGAGTTTATAAAGCAATTTTATAGACATAAATAAGAAACATCACAATGGGGAACATATATCAATGAAGATCATTAATCCCAAATAAACATGATATGATTCTCACAGGGGTTTACATTTTCTGATTGGTTGGGTCATTTGGGTACATTACAGTATCATTACAGAAGTCTATCTCTTGTAACCATCTTTGACAAGAATAGGGAATTTTCATGAGAATGAAGAACTTTGACAGGTGAGCAATACCCAGGGGGTTCCCCATCCTAATGTAATTTATATTTGGCCATGGAGTAACTATAAACTATAACTGTAGTCTACAGCAAGACTCTTTATAGAAATAAGAAACTTAACTTGGCAAAGGCTTTTAATAGAAATGATAATTTGGTTAAGAGGGGAGCCAGTTGGAGCCAATGTCCTATCAGCCTACACAGAATCTCATATTTACTTCTTGATATACTAAGATTCATAAGAATTAAATTATATGTGTAATTAAAGAATGGGACAAAAATAAATGACTGATCAATAATCGATTAAAATTTCACAAGATTCCATGATTATATTCATGCGCCACAATTTGTTCAGCCATTCCTCTTTTGATAAACCCCACTTTGTCACCAATTCCCTGCTTCCATAAAAAGTGATGTTATAACTATTTTTTGTGTGAAAGAAACCCTTCTTTTTTTCTTTATGACTTCCTCAGGGTTTATGCCTCTAAATAAAATCACTGGATCAAGGGGTATTGACATTTTAGCCACTTCATCTGCATAATTTAAAATTGCTTTCCAGAATGGTTGTATGTATACACAGTAACACCATCAATGCTTTAGTGCAATGTCTGAAACTCAAATAGAATGACTGAGCAATAAATATCAATCTCTGTGGATCCATATTGATTTAGAAAATCACATATTAACGTAATCTATGCTTTCTTGTACTTTCATTTATATTGTTAAATTTTTTTCCCAACTGTCTAATCTGTTTAATTTATTGTATCTTCTTTCCTACAATAACACCTCCCAAAAAAAATTTTTTTGTTATTCCTATCTTTTGTCATATTTGTCAGTTGCCTGGCTAAAATATAAAACTTCTGGGTTGTTTTGATGCTGATTTCTCTTAGCAGTGGTTTTGAGGATTTTTTCTTATAATTGCTAAGAGTTTGACATTTTTCTTTTGAACACAGTTTATTTATAAACTTTTGAAACTTAGCCATTAGAAAATGGTCGTTTTTGGGTTATGTTCTTGTTAATTGCCTCTGTATTGGTTCCTTGTCAGAGATATTTGATGCAATTTTATCCTGTTTTACCACTCCTCTTATTATGGGAGTTATCCCAATTTTTCTTATGTAAAATATTTTCAATTTCATATAATCTATGTTTTATAACTTGTCCATCTCTCTTATTTATTTAGGAATTGTACCCCTGGTCATGGATAAGAAAGGTATCTTTTTGGTTTCTTTTCTAATTTTCTATGATCACAAAATTAGCTGGTACAAGTAACCTATTTTCTGTGAAACTCCTTCTGAGATTTTACAACAATTCTTGCAAACAGGGGTTCTTCCATGAATAATTTATATTCTTGCCTATTGGAAAACCATTAGATGAAGATCAAGAATGAAGCTGGTCCTTGATAAGTTAGCTCCAGATTTTCCAGAGATGTGACCAGTCCGTGTTGTCTGCCCCTGATTTTCCCTAGTGATGTGCCTGTAAATGAGATCCAGGGCTCTACCCTGTTCTGGGATTCTAGCCAGAAAATGTTAGCTGCCTTTTAAGATTATTAATACATTTTAGATACTATTCATGCTGTATGGAATCATCTAGGATATGATAGCTGTCAAGGCCTACTTGACATCACTGTCTGGTATTTTGAAACTGAACAAAGCACTATTGGAAAGCCTAGTGACCTATAGTTACTTTCTTTGTCTTGATATTCTATAAAAACCTTGCTCATGGGATCAATGAAAGGATTGCTTTGAAAATCTCGCCTGGCCTACAATTTATTCCACACTTCCATGGTCTAGAGATCACTGTAGAACTGACCTCAGAAACCACTGAGTGTTGCTTCTACAGTTAGCCTCAATGGAACTTCTTGGGAGAGTCTGAATTTCCCCATTCTGAATCTGATGGGTCAGTTGGTTCTGCAAATCCAACACATGACTTCTTAGATTCCAGGTTCAATTGTTATAACATTGTCTCAAGATTGATCATGACCATGATCTCCTGTGTATTCCTGAAGCTGAGATGAAATTTTCATTGACCAAGGCTTTCCACAAATCGTGGATCCAGACTTTCACCTCAGACATCTTCAGGATGCTGCCTTTGGACTCTTTTTTTGGCAGTCAAGAGAATTCCTCTTTTTAGTTCCTGGGAATGGAAGGGGCCATTGGAGGATCTCCTTCCCATGGATGAGCAAAGTAATGGACATTGTTGTTCACATCAAACCAAATTACATCACTGAAGCAGGTAATACCAGAGTACTGTTCCTGTTCTGCAGCTATGGTTGCCATTTCATCCAATCTCTGCTGCAGGCTTCCTCATTTGATCTTTGGCAGTGATTTCCCCCACATTCTGATGCACAAAGAGACAGCTTGGGGAAATGTTCACTTGTTTCATTCTCAAAAAGGCCTGGACAGCAATTTGCAAGATATCTTGCATTTCTGAAGGATTCTCTCCAAATATATTGATCAAGGTCAGGTTTCCAAGTCCAGTAAAAAAAAGATGCCAGCTCATTGTCTCAATTCTGTGATTTTCCAGTGAATTCTTGGGCCTGGAGTCCTTCTGTGTCAACCATGAGGACAAAACCAAAGCCCAGTTCTTCCCAGAGTGTGCCCTTCACCTTGAGCAACTGCAGGTAAGCTCCTCGTGTGCATCGCCCTGCACTGACATTAAACTTCAGGCCAAACATAGAATTCAGCAGAGTGGACTTTCCTGTGTTTTGGAGGCCAAGGACAGAGAGAATAAAGAGCTTCTGGTCTCCAATCTTCTCAATCAATATGTCAAAAACAGCTGCCACCCACTTCAGGGGTACATAGGAGGCATCCCCATCCATCAGCTCAAGGGGGTACCCAGAAACCATGAGTTCAGCAGCAATTTGAGGAAGAGAGAAGAACACAGTGTCCATTTGGGAAGAAGCTTCTTCCAAAGCTTCATAGATCTGGCCAAACTCTCTCAGGAGATGTTCAATGGCCAATGAAGAATCCCTGATCTCCTTAGAGGGAATTTCTAGTTCTATTTCATGGCATTTCAGAGAGTCATTCTTTAATACCTTTTGGTTCTCTGCCAACACCAAGGGTCACACAGCTAGGAAATGTCTGAGACCAGATTTGAACTCAGGAAGATGAGTCTTCCTGACTCCAGAACCAATACTCTATCTACTATGCCACCTAGCTGCCCCTAGCTGCCTTAGTTTCCTCAAATGTAAAAAGGGCATGATAATAGCACCGCCCTCCCAGAATGATTGGGAGGATCAGATGAAATAAGATTTGTAAAGTGATTAGCACACTGTCAGGCTCAATGTTGGTCCTTAATAAGTCCATCCTTTCCTCCTTCCTTCCTTCCTAAAAGTAAAGCCTTAAAGAAAGGTATGGTTAGGCCATAAGGACTCCAAAGAAATAAAGCCAGGCCTCATTTCTAAAATATGTAGAGAACTGAGTCAAATTTATAAGAATATAAGTTGTTCCCCAAATTTAAATGGTCAAAGAATATAAACAGGCAGTTATCGGGTGAAAAGATTAAAGCTATCTATAGTCATATAAAAATGCTCTAAATCACTATCAGAAAAATGCATATTAGAACAATTTTGAGATACCACATCACACCTATCAGATTGACGAATATGACAAAAAAAGGAAAATTATAAATGCTAATGCATTGTTGATGGAATTGTATGCCCAGGGGGCTATAAAACCGTGCATACACTATGATCCAGCAACAGCTCTACATGTAGGGTCTATATCCCAAAGAGATCATTAAAAAGGGATAAGGATACATTTGTACAAAAAAATATTTATAGTAGCTCTTTTTGTGGTGGCAAAGATTTGGAAATTGAGGGGATTCCCATCAGTTGGGGAATGGCTGAACAAGCTGGAGCATATGAATGTAATGGGATGATATTATGCTATAAGATATGATGAACAGATGGATTTCAGGAAAACCTGAAAAAGACTTACATGAACTGATACTGAGTGAAATGAGCAGAAACAAGAGAACACTATACATAGAAACAGTAACAGGCAATCTAGTGTAACCATCAGAAAAATCCAGAGAAATGAGGGCACCTAACAGTGGAGCCCAAGGAGGGGTTTTGGACTTAGAACTTAGGGTTCCTCTTTCTAATAACTGAGCTAAGCAAGTGAACCTAATCTCTATCCCTTCCCAGAGATCAAGGTGGTATACAAGAAAGATTTTATGCCTTCTGTGTGTTGGAAATCTGTTTCTGTGTTGGCTATTATAGATTTTTAAGTAAATATTCCTTTGAAAAGCTAAGCCATCAGTGGCTAAATGGTAATGGGGTGCGTGAAATGATTCCTGCAATTAAAGGTTTATTTACATCAGTTGGGATTATAGCCATTGACAGAGAGCCCTGGCAACCCCAACACCCTTAGGGGTACTAGAGAACCTTGTAGGAGCAGTTAAATAATATCTCCCAGGCCTTCAGGCAGTTATGGTCAGGGCAGTCAGTGGTATGTGATTATCTACAATTTATCTTGAATGTATCTTATTGGTACATAGTTGTTTTCATGTTAAACAATATTAGGAGGTCCTTAAGAATACAGGCTATTTTTTGCCTTCCTTTGTCTGATGGAGTCTCAGTGCAGATCAAAGCATACTGCTTTCTCTCTTTCTTTCTTTATCATGGTTTTTTCCTCATGCTGATTCTTCCTTCACATGACTAAGATGTAAATATGTCTAATAGGGCTGTACATATATAGCCTATATCAGATTGCATGCCATCTTGGGGAGGGGGGAGGGAAGGGAGGGAGAAAAAAAATAGAACTCAAAATGTTATAAAAGTGAATGTTGAAAACTAACTTTACACACAATTGGGAAAAATAAAATACTATTAAGTGGGGGGCAAGGGGAGAAATAAAGACAGAATGAAAAAAAAAAGGAAAATGAAATTAGAGCTGCTGGGAGAAAAATAAGTTGGAAAGAAAATAAATTAGAACCAAACATGGAGACCATTGCTTAAACAGTGCACTCCCTGAAGAAATGGCAAATGCAGGATCTACATATATTTTATTCTATTTTGTCACTTTTAAGAGATAAAAGAAAAGGGAATTTTAAAATGGTATAAGAAAGGTGTAGGAAGTTACTATTTCTGACAGTTAGAGTGCTTGAGAAAACAAGTATGCCAAGGTGAAAAATCAAGAGCGGATGTGGACATCTCATGTATCTCATCCTGCACTGAATTGTGAAAGAAATGAACACAGAGTTTGTTGTACAAATACCATAAAATAGTAGGAAAACAGTCAAGGAGAGGGAGAAAGAAGGGAAGGTTGTCCCTAGGGATGGGGAAATGGGTAAGGGGTCTCAGGTGTGGGACTTAGAGGACAAGGTACTCAGAGAAAAAAACAGTCCTACAGACAAGCACACTATATTTGCACACTCTCCCCCCTCATCCCCCCCCCCGCCCCAGAACCCAATAAACAGTGTCAATTTTATTTTCATTTCCCAGAATACTTCCGTATCCCAAAATTATCCCATTCAGCAATAATACCTCAGGTTAGATGCTCAAGTGGTTTAAACTTCTTTTTCCTCTTATCAGAATCCAATAAATAGGATTTTAGTTTCATTTCCCAGAATACTTCTCCTTCCCAAAATTATCCCATTCAGCAACAACACTTCAGGTCAGATGCTGGAGCCTTGTCTTTAATATCATGCAAAAGTGGCATCAGAGAAAATATAAAAAAGTCTATTGGTCTTGCTCCACTGGGTAAAAGAAAGTTCCTGCTCTGCTGTCTTTCTGATAATATTCTTCAGAACTGTGAGTGTGTGCATGCATACAGGGACAGCTCTAAAACAGTTTCATATTTCACAGACAGTCCATTCTAAGACCCTCCCATTTTGACTGGGAAAGATAAATAAAACCTCCCAGGGAGTGACTGAATGACAGTCTAATAACAAGGGAGATTGTGCCTATCCCAATGAGCTTGGGTGAAAGAAGAGCTTTCTTTACCCTTTTCTTAGGGTTGGGCAGCAGATGTGTAAAGCTAAACCTGTGAGGAGAAGCTTAATTGTTCCTAGCCGACATGGGAAAATGCATGAACACTCTCAACTGGGTAAAAGTGATAAATTTGGTATTTTTAAAAAAATGTTTAGTTTTTTACTTTAAGGTCCTTGTGACTCTGTGTTCTATGTTTAGATGTATAATGGTCTAAGGCAGTGGATGACTTATCTTAAAGTCAATAGAACCTCCATAGTAAAGGAAGGTGTGACTAAGAGATCACGAAGAATTCCCCAGAAGTGCTTGACCTCTTATTCAAGAGACCAATGCTTCTGGTTATTTTGGAGTGCTTGACTCAAACTGGTCGTTGGATGCTCCTACCTGAATGTTGGCCATTAAAAGAAGTGGATCCTCAGGGATGGGAAACAAAGTTAGAGATCTATCTAAATGACTAGGTTCCCTATTTATAGGTAGTGGAACTAGAATTGGGCTCTTGTTGGTCAGTGAGATTTGAAAATAAATTATGAGGTCAGTCCTGACCATTGAACTTGGGAATAGTCAGAAAACATCAAAGTGAGAAAGAGAGAATATAACAATGTCTCTATTCTTGAAAAGTTGGCACTAAATTCTTACCCACTACATAAATGAACTATTTAAACACTTGGATAAAATGACTTGGCTCATATTTTTCGTTTAAAATATCCTTGAGTAACTTGAATAAGAATGTATGCTGTGGATTTTTCTGAATTAATATTGCCAGCAATGTAAATGTTTGTTTTTATTTTCGCTATGAGGTTCAGTTGAAATCTGTTCAGGTAAACAGCACTCAATCAGTAAACAGTTTAAACAGAGCCTCATTTAAAAGTATTTTTCCTCCAGTAACTCTGAAGAAGGAGTAAACAAGTAGTCTCAAAATTAAGCCTTTCTGGCATTCTCTTAAATTTTCTTTTGTTTGAATTATCTTGAACAAAGTTTAAATTGTCCTGAGATTTTTCCTCTGAAAAAATGAGTAATTTTTCAAGAGAAGACAAAAGTTCATTTTTAGGAATTTGGTTGGGCTGACTAGTGTGAGCTTCTGATTGATTTGGCAGGACTTAGTTGCCTAAGTAAATAAGAAGCAAAATCATATAGAAGGAATTAGGGTAGACCATGTATTGACAAGTTCTTAAGGAAAATAATAAACTGGAAATGGTTTACATGTAAAAACAAAAAACTTTATGGAAATCTTTAAGTTTCATCTCTAATCAACTAAAAGTAAAAGCTGCAATGAATTCTAGGTCACAACTTTTAAAAGTGGGTATGCCCCAGCACTTTGTCTTGGACCCTCTTCTCTTCTCCCTCAATACTATTTTATCTTGGTGATCCCATGAGCTCCCACCATTTTAATTATCATCTCTTTGATAATGATTGTTAGATCTATTTATGCAGCCCTAACCTGTCAACTAACCTGCAGACTAATCTCCAACTGCTAATTAGACATGTTGAACTGGATATCCTGTACACATCTTAAATTCAACATGTCCAAAACCGAACTCATTTTCCTTCCCACAAACTCTCTCCTCTTCTCAGCTTTCCTGTTTCTGTTGAGGACAACACTAGCCTTCTAATCACCAGGTTTTCAATCTAGGTGTCATCCTCAACTCCTCAGTGTCATCTCTCTCACTCCTCCCCCCATCCTCCATTCAACCTGTTGCCAAGTCTTCGTTGACTTTACCTTCACAACAGCTCTCATCCTCTGCCTTTGACACTGCCACTAATCAAGTCCAGGCCTTGAAGATTGGACTATTTCATTCTGGTTGGTTTCCCTTCCTTAAATCTCTTCCCATTCCAATCCATTCTCCACTCTGCTCTCAAATTAATTTTCTTAAAGTGCCAATCTTACCATGTCACCTCAACCTCTATTCTCATTCTGTCTGCTCCAGTGGTTCCCTATTGCCTGTAGCATCAAATGTAAAATCCACCATTATTCAAAATCCTTCACAAGCTGGCCCACCCCTACCTCTGCAGTTTTCTTTCACCTCATTCCTCACCAAGTATTCTGCCATCCAGAAACATTGACCTCCTTGTTTGCCTCCTTGTTGTTCCTCGAACAGAGGCTCCATCCTCACACTCCAGGCATCTTCACTGGTTATAACCCCCATGCCTGGAATACTCTCCCTCCTCATTTTAGTATCATGGCTACTCTAGTTTCTAAATTGCAGCTAAAACCCCACCTTCAAGAAGCCTTTCCTTATCCCCTTTAATGCTAGTAGCCTCTCTCTGTCTCTCTGTCTGTCTCTGTATCTCTCTCTCTGTCTCTGTCTCTCTCTGTGTCTCTCAGTCTCTGTCCCTCTCTCTGTCT
>NW_027187208.1:503074-505338 GCF_028583685.1 Petaurus breviceps papuanus
TGTCTCTCTCTGTGTCTCTCAGTCTCTGTCCCTCTCTCTGTCTCTCTCCTACCCTTCATGTTTTTCCCATCCCCTCCTGCAAACTCTTTTCTGCTCCATGCTGAGGAGTAAGATCACACTTCATTCCCACCATGGGTACCCCAGTGGGTACCATGAACAGAACCAGTGAGGGGAAATGACATCCTCACCCTTCTCTCCCTCTCTTTTACATCTGGTGACGGGATGTTTGTTTCTTTTTGGTCTCAATTATCTGCACTTTTAGGTGCCAGTGGTGATCCCCAAACATACTGTAGTTAGTTTTGGGAACTGCAGACATGGCAATAAGATCGCAGGTAACATGGTGTAGCCAAACAGCTTGGCAGGAAAGCCCAGAGAAACCAGAGTACCTAAGACTGGAGCCCAAGGAAGGGTTTTGGACTTAGAATTTAGGGCTGCTCTTTATAAGGACTGAACTAAGCAGTGAACCTAATCCCCATCCCTCCCCAGAGACCAAGGTGGTATACAAGAAAGATTATGCCTTCCATGTGTTGGGAAGCTGTTTGTGTGTTGGTTATTATACATTTTGAAGTAATTATTCCTTTGAAAAGCTAAACTGTTAGTGGCTAAATGAAGCTAGGGTGCGTGAAATGATCCCTGCAATAAAAGGGAACATCAGCTGGGACCATAGCCATTGACAGAGAGCCCAGGCAACCCCAACACTCTTAAGGGTACCAGAGAACCCTGTGGAATAGTTAAATAATATCTCCCAGACCTTCAGGCAGTTAAGGCCAGGGTACACAATGTTATGCGAATATCTACAATTTATCTTGAATGTATCTAATTGGTATACAGTTGTTTTTATGTTAGAGAACATTAGAAGGAGCTCCTTAAGAAGACAGACTGTTCTCTGCCATTCTTTGTATCCACAATGCAACAGTGCCTGGCACATAGTGGGGTCCTTGATAAATGCTTGGTGACTGACTGACAATGAATATGAGATATGTAAGAATACTGAGGTAATTTGCAAAACAGATTTAATTGAATAAAAGGAAATTAGACCTGGTTTACAAGCAAAAAAGCAAAGGGTAAGAAATTTACCACGTCTGAAAGAAAGCAAAATATTGAATCAATATGTAAAGAGAAATGAAATTCTGTGTTTTCCAGAGATTGGTTGGGGGTAAAGCAAGTATTGGTGACTGAAAGTCAATTTAAAAAATTAGTAGTTTACACTGACAAAATGTTGACATAAGCTCAGTCAATAGATAAGAAATGTACAGAGGTGCTCTTAAAAGTTAAAAGCAAATTCTAAAAAAGTAACTGCAGAAAGCAGAATGAACTGATTTGGAACCCAGAGAAATGATTCCCATTTCCAACTCCCCAACAGCAATCACTCAAGACAAAACTATGTGAGGGCCTTGTTTTTACAAGAGATCAAAAATCACCAGCCAGGGCCAACTTTTAAAAAATGGCAGAAGAAAAGAAAAACTGAGGATTTCAGAAAGGAGCAATGCAAGATAAAGATTACTGTAGACCTTGTTGTGATGACAGGAGAATAGTGAGACTGATTCACCTAGAAATCTGTGAAAGACATGGGAAAATTCCAATTTCCTCCTCAGAGAGTCACCGTTTTTTGTCAATAGTTTCCAAGCTGAATTTCAGATTCTCCTAACCTTATGGATGCAGAAAACTGACATAACCTGAGAGACTTAGACTGTCCTGCCTCCCAGGTCCTCGATGACCCCACTGCACACACTACTGACTGTTTCTTGCACAGGATGCTCCATCTCCTGTCTCTTTTCATGGCTACTAGTTATCTATCCCCTGTGCCCAGAACACTCTTCTTCTCTCCATCTCTCAGTTTCCCTAGCTTACTTGAATACAACTCAAATCTCACCCTCAGCAGCAGGCCTTTCCTAATTATCTCCTCCCCCCAATCTGCTAATGCCTTTCCTTCTGAGATTACCTTTCACCTTCCCTGAATATCACTTGGACATACCCAGATCTTGGACATTCTGTCTCTTCCATTAGAATGGGAATTTCTTGAGGGCAGGAAACATTGACCTTTATGGGTGTGTGTATCCTCAGCTCTTAGCAGAGTGCCTAGCACCAAGTCAACAGCACTTAAGTAAACCTTGTTCATGGGCTGGCTGACTACAATTTGATTTTTTAAGTGTATATGAGATTGAACATGACAGTAAAACCCAAAATCTGCTGTGCTCCTGATTTCATTTCCTATGATGCCATGTCTCCCTGCACTCTAAAGTATTTGTTGACTGTACAGTAAC
>NW_027187208.1:505348-570137 GCF_028583685.1 Petaurus breviceps papuanus
CCAGATCAACCTACTTACCCAAAGGAGAGTGGACAGGGAAGGCACAAATAAGCCATCCAACTCAAACCCAGTCATCTTAATTTTTTTTCTTCAATTTCCCCAAAGGAATCAGGGGCAAAGACTAAAATGAAATGGCTTTCTGTTCCATATCTTAACGCCTCCACCTCAGTTAGACCTGGATGGAGCAAGACCCTAGGGAAGTACTTCATTCCATAGGAAGCACATCTGGGGCCAGCAATCCTAGAGATTGAGTGAGCGGAGGCAGAAAACCCAGAGACCAGGGAAGAGAAGTTGGAGAAAAAGAGAGGGAGAGAGGAAGGAAGAGAGGAGAGGAGAAAAGAAGGAAAGTAGAAAAAAATGGGGGAAGAGGAGAGATAGAAACAGAGAGAGAATAAAGGAAAAAGAGAAGACTTTACCGTTAATGCAAAGGGACTTTGCAATATGGCTCACAAATCCCCACTGGTATGCTCCCTATTAACAATCAGTCAGGCATAATTAGCTTTTCAAAAGTTATTTTCTAATCAAATATAATAGGAAAAGCTGGTATAAACAATAGTAAAACAGCAAGAGGAGCTTAGTGCTACAGTGGTTGGAGTGACATCCCTGAAGGCAGGAGGATCTCACTTCTAATCTAGTCTCAGATCCTTACTGAATGTGTGACCTTTGGCAAGTTACTTAAATTCTGCTTGCCTCCATTTTTTTATCTGTAAAATGGGGGTAATAATTGCACCTACCTCCCAGGGGTAACCTAAACAGAGAAAAATACTGGAAGTGGAGTTAAGAGAACCACAAGGAAAATTAAAGACAATGAAGCAGACCCTAGAGTGGCCTTGATCCCTCAGAGAGCCAATGGTAGGTGAAATACCTTCAATAGCTCCCCTTGACAAGGATACCGAGGAATGGATGGCAGGGCCCCCCTTCTCTCTTTATCGTGACAGGGACAGCAGAATTTGACCCACTGGGATAGAACACTGTCCTCCCTTAACCCTGGGCTTACTCTCACGTAAACACATAAAGACTCGGTGGAAAGAGGGGCTACGCGTAGGAATAACACAAGGGGCTCAAAGGTAGGGAACATGCGTGGTTAGGGAACGCAGAGAGCATGCGTGGGAGAGGGCGCTCCTGTCTCTGAGGCTGCAGGACCAGCCAGGTCTCCTGTGATTCCTGCTGGTCCCACAGGAGTTTGAGGGGGTGGAGTCTGTCCGAGGTTACCCCGCCCCCATCTTCTGGGTCCATCTCTTGAAATTGTTACTTCACACTCACACTCGTTTGTCCTCAGGAGCATGGGCTGGCGGGGCCTGGGGGGGAGAGAATCTTCTCTGAAAAGAACACTAGCATTCTCCGATCTGTTCACGGACGGTCCTCAGGGACAATCTCCCCTTGTCTGCCAGTTCTCAGACAAGGCAGGGACCTCCTTGACCCTGCACCTGTGCACTGACACAACCTGAACTACATTTCCCAGAATGCACCAGGACGCCGAACACCCTGATCAGAATTCCACCAAGAACCACTAGGGGGCAGCTGGAGACCGCAGTGAATAGAGCGCCAGCCCAGAGTCAGGAAGGCTCAGCTCCCCTGAGGTCAAACAGCCTCAGACTCTTACTGGCTGTGTGACCCTGGGCAAACCACTTCACCCTGTTTGCCTCAGTTTCCTCATCTGTAAAATGCCCTGGAGAAAGAAATGGCAAACCATTCCTGTATCATAAATGAAGAGATGGAGACGACTGAAAAACCAAACCGCACCAACAAGGCTGTTATAACATAAATAAAAGCTTGTATTTGACAACATCCATTCCTATTAAAAACACTAGAAAGTATAGGAATAAATGGAGCCTTCCTGAAAATAATAGGTAGCATCTATTTAAATACATCAGCCAATATTATATGTAATGGGGATAAGCTAGAAGCATTTCCAATAAGATCAGGGGTGAAACAAGGGTGTCCACTATCACCCACTTATTCAGTCTGGTACTGGAAATGTTAGCAGTAGCAATTAGAGAAGAAAAAGAAATCAAAGGAATCAAGTTAGGCAAAGAAGAGACCAAGATATCACTCCTCGCAGATGATATGATGATATACTTAGAGAATCCTAGAGAATCAAGTAAAAAACTGCTTGAGACAATAAATAAATTTGGCAAAGTTGCAGGATATAAAATAAACCCACATAAATCCTCGGCATTCCTATATATTTCCAATGAAATTCAACAGCAAGAGATAGAAAGAGAAATCCCATTTGAAGTTACTGTAGACATTATAAAATATTTGGGAATCTACCTGCCAAAACAAACCCAGGACCTATATGATCACAACTACAAAACACTCTTCACACAAATTAAGTCAGATCTAACTAATTGGAAAAATATCAGTTGCTCATGTCTGGGTCTCCAGAAAGGTTGGATCAGTTCACAACTCCACCTTTCTGGAGAGCAATCTAGAATTATGCCCAAAGGGCTATAAATAATTTCATATCCTTTGTCCCAGCAATACCACTTCTAGGGTTGTATCCTAAAGAGATCATAAAAGTTGGGAAACGACCTATATGTACAAAAATATTTATAGCAGTTCTTTTTGTGGTTAGCAAAGAATTGGAAATTAAGGGGGTGCCCATCAATTGGGGAATGGCTGAACAAGTTGTGGTATGTGCATGTTATGTAATACTATTGTGCAATAAGAAATGAGGAGCATATGGACTTCATATTTACATGGAGAGGCTTATATGAACTGATGCTGAGTGAGAAGAGTAGAGCCAGGAGGAATTTGTACACAATTACAGACACAATGTATGTGTGACGACCAACTTTGATAAACTGGACTCTTCTCAGCAATCCAGAGGCATAAGTCAAACCCAAAAGACTCATGATGGAGAGAGATGTTTACATCCAGAGAAAGAACTGCCATTGAACCCAGATTGAAGCAAACTGCCTGCCCTTTTTCATCTTCTTGTTTGGTTTTGTTTCCTCTTTCCCATTCTTCATTCCATCTGTTACAATCCTTCTTTATAACCCGACTAATGCCTAATGTGAAAGTATTTGCAGATGCTAGACTTGATTGTATGCCACCATGGGGGGTGGGGGGAGGGAGAGAAAATTTGAAACTCAGAGTTGTGGTAATGAATCTTGTAAACTGAAAGTAAACAAATTAATAAAAAAAAATTTTTTTAAAAGCTTGTATTTGGGGGGGTTTGTGGGATGGAGTCTGGTCCCAAGAGCCTGTTTTGTCCTGATGAATTCTGGGAAATGGAGGAACCATCTGTCAGAAGCATTTTTGAGTTTGGGGGGAGGGGGCCCCCCAGTGGAGCGCTGAAGCACTGAAGGGGTGGTTTTCATGAGATCTGAAGGAGAACTGAAAGAGCCTTTAGTTCAGTTTCCTGATGAGGGAATCAAGGGCCAGAGAGTCAAGGGGCCTTGGCCAGGGCCAGACAGGTGGTCAGTGGAGAGGAGCCTGGGAACACACCAACATGTGGAAACAAAATCTCTCTCTCTCTCTCTCTCTCACCTCTCTCTCCCCATATATTTGTAAATAAATACATACATAGATACATACAGATCTGTATATGTGTACACATATACACACAGATACATACACATGTATGGATGCGTACATATATATGCATATATAGATATACAGATGCATACACATATAACATGTGTATATGCATGTATTACATGTGTATGTGTGTATATGCATATTTTGGAAAAAGCAATAAAGAAGTTTTGGGAATATATATTCAACATTCAAGAGAACAAACAGTTTTATAACCATATATAGAAGACAAAAAGGAGTATTTACTCATGAGCTTTAAGATTCCCTACCAAGGCTCAATCTTCAAAACAGCATTGGCTGACTTCCTTTGGAAAAAACTACTGTCCTACCTACAACCACATGGAAGAAGATAGTTCTTGACTTGGCCTGGGAATTTAGCACTAACTGCCCAGCCTTCTTTGTCAATGGAGTCAACTTGGAGAAACACAGACTCATTCCTATGGTTAAAGAAAATTACAGGCAGCATATCCATGTTAAAAAAAAATTTTTTTTAAGAATTACACTGAGGGGCAGCTAAGTGGCACAGTGAATAGAGCACTGGCCCTGGAGTCAGGAGGACCTGAGTTCAAATTCAGTCCCAGACACTTAACACAAAAAACTAGCCGTGTGACTTTGGGCAATTCACTTAACCCCGATTGCCCTACCTTCCCCCCTCCAAAAAGCAAAACAAAAACAAAAACAAAGAATTACACTGAGATATCAGATTGGTTAATATGACTAAAAAAAAGGAAATTATAAATGTTGGAGCAGATGTGGGAAAGTTGGGACACTAATACATTGTTGGTAGATTTGCAGACTGATCCAACCATTCTGGAAAGTAATTTGGAACTATGCCCAAAGGACAATCAAATTGTTTGTATCCTTTGATCCAGTAATACCACTACTAGTTCTGTATCCCAAAGAGATCATTAAAAGCAGGGAGAGAGGTATGACAAAGTAAAGCAGCTCTTTTTGTTGTTGCAAAAAATTAGAAATTGTACAAACCAGTAGCTGGCTCTCCTACCTTTGACAAGGACACAGACCACTGATTGGCCCTGTCATCAGATCTGTGGTATACTCCAAAAGCATTAATCACCCTAGGTGTTGTTTTCTGTCCATCTTATTCCCACCTGGCTGTATGACAGTGAGAGAGACAATGCTGTAAGGGTAGAACTCTCAGACCCACTCCATCTGAGATGAATATTTGTCCTATGAACACCAGTCTCAGTTATCTGACTCTTTGCATTTGTCTTTTCCTATTTCAGATAGAGATTAGAAATGGTTATGACCTTGTGAACTGAGAAACATCAGGCATATTAAACATCAGAGTCTGGAAGTTGGAATCCAAAGCAGAAGATACAAGGTGAGGTGTGAGGTACTAAGCAACTTAAACATAGACCAGCAGGAGCAGAGATCTGTATCTCATCCATTAGTCACACCACATCTGTAAACTTGCTACTATGATTGATAAGTAAAAATTTAGTTGTCTGATCCCTCTCTCCCCACATTGCAAGGTGGTTTAGGTAACATGAGTCCCCAGCTGGGGGTTGGAGGGGGAGAGGGAGCAGTGATAGAGTTGGCAAGAGGAAGAATGTTTGTATTTCTGTTTTCCCTATTAGCTACAAAGTGAATATCCCTTTGCAAAAGCAATTCTTAACTAATTAGAGCAATTGGTGTGCTTATCACTGGGTGCTAACTGCAGGAGTGGGGGTAGAGATAGATTACAATGAGAACTTGAGATAACAGCATTACTAAAAGAGAGATGCAGATGGCCAGCCCCTAGAATCAAGAAGGGGAGGTATAATGTCATCTGATTCTGAGATAGGAAGTCCAAAGCATCACAATTTTATTCATCATAATCATTGATTCAGGATTTTTTTTTGTTTTTTATGGCTATACCATTACATTTATTTACCACAGTTTGTTGTCATTGTGTACAATGTACAATTGATGTACATTTTCTTTTTTGAAATTCTTTGCTACTACAAAAAGTATTACTATAAATAATTTGGTAATGTGTAGTATATACTATATTTTCTTATCTTTACCTGTCTTACAGTATATGCCTAGCAATAAGCTCTCTGGGCCATAGCATATGGTAAGAAACGTTCATTCATTTTGTGTGCACCCTAAAACTGTGTGCGACAGAGATGCTTAGCTAAATAATACACAGAGGCTTCTCAAGGTAGGAAGCAGAAAAGAATGGTTTATTATGATCTCAAGAAAGGGCAACCATCCCTCTGACAAATGGTCAGGGAGGAGAAGTAATTTACAAAAGGAAATGGCAAAGTTATAAAGCCCTAAAGCAGGATTCTCCCCCATCCCCCTTCTGACGCTTTTCTTCCATTGGCTGGAAGTCAGGTGCACAATCTAAATGCGGCAAAGTACCAGAACAAGGAAACAGTAGACCACCAAATGTACATTTGATAAAGCGCTTCTGTCCTTATTTGGCATATCTTTTGCTGAAGATGTATGTATGTGTATGGGGTATGGAGACCCTAACCCAAACTGACTACTCGGAGACCTCTCAAAGTGAAGGTAGAAAGTTTTATTAGAATCTCGGGAGAAGCGGGCAGTCCAGTCACTGGAAAATATCCAGGGAGAGGAGGCCATCCCACAAAAGCAGAAGCTGGGTTAAATAGATAAGGATTACCCACCCCTCCCAAATTTTAACCTTTCCCAAACATTAACCTAATTATTACTAATGAGGCTCTAATTTTGTTAGATAACATACATAATACATGAGGTCCACTACGCAAGCACAGTAACAACCTCAGAATACTGAACCCCCTTCAGTCCAACCTAGATGTGTCCTTATCTGGGCCTGAGTATCCCAAGGCCACTGTCTGCTTTCTGATTGGTCAAATCCACCTGCTGCTGCCAGCTCCTTTTATTCTACGTTATTTCATTTTTAGTATTATCTAGGAGTTCTCTGGGAACTCAACTTCTTCCCAAGGCTACTGCCTCAACTCTTCCCAAGGTAACTGTCTGGTACATTTTATCAGTAGTCTTGTTTCAGCAATTCTTGCAGTTCTATAGAAACTTAACTCTTTGCTACCTCTCACACTACCATTCCTTTCCCCAAACTAAAAACACCTCTAATTTGGTCTCAATAGTTAATCCAATCAATTGTATTAATACTCAATAGCTCTCACATTACCTTGAAATACATAATGACATATATATATATATATTTGTGGAAACAATACTGAACTTAATTACAAAATATAAGGAAGTAATAAGAATGTATGTATGATGTTCAAAATGGGGAAACTTCACTGCAAGTTATCCCTCACAGGTATCACTGAGGAGAGGGGTGACTCCCTATCTCTCTGAGTTTTGAGTCCTTATAAATCATGTGATTTACGGAGAAGGGAAACTGGGTCCTGTTTCCCATGAAAAGTCTTACTAGATTTTAGAGTACAATCTGAGTTTTCACTTCTTTCACTCAATTTCTATCATAATTCCAAATTGTTTTCCAGAATGGTTAGACCACTTCAAAACTCTACCCAGAGTGTATTAGATTTCCTTTATCCACAGTACATCTAGCATTAACTTTTCCAATGTTTTATACTCATTGTCAGTTTGCTTGGTTTGAGGTAAAATGTAAGAATTGTTCTGACTAGTATTTAATTTTTAAGTATAGGATTTTTGTAGTTTTTTTTTCAAAATCACCTAGATTTCTGCCTTGTATATTATGTACTCTCAGCTTTCAGAGGATGACCTCTTATAATAATTTTTTTAATAAAGAGGAGAGAAAAAAATCAAAATAACCAACAAATACATTGAAAATATCTGAAATTTTATGCTTGTGGATCCCTACCCATCTCTCCAAAGAACTGTTATATCATATCTTTTCTTGGGAGCCTTGTGATTTTTCAAAATTCATCTTGATTGTTTTATGATTGTTTTTTTCCATTTATATTGTCATTTCACACACACATATAAGTTTTAAGCATTTAACTTCACATTACATCAATTCATACAACTCTTTCCATGCTTTTCTTTATTCAACATGATTATCATTTTAAAGCATTATGATGTCATTGAAATCTGTGAATAAAAGAAACTGAAGCAAAAAAAAATTTCAAGTACAATCAGTTTATTAGCCATAGCTACCAGTTTGCTAATAAAATGGGTCCAAGACCAACTTAGTTGGTACAAGGCCCCTAAACTGAATTTACAGAGCACTTTTATAGACATAAGTGAAAATCATCAGAATAAGGAACATAATAAATGAGAAACACTAATCCCAAATTGAGGAACATGATACTGATTCTAACAGGGGTTTACACTTTCTGATTGGTTAAGTTATTTGGGGACGAATTCCATTGTAATCATGGAAGCCAATATCTTGTAATCATCCTTGACAAGAATAGGGAATTTTCAAGAGAATGGGGAACTTTGACAGGTGAGCAATATACAAGTTTCCCATCCTCATGTGACTTATGGAGTCAAGGAATACCTATACCTATAGTCTACAACAAGACTTTTTTTTTTTTTAAGCAATCGGGGTTAAGTAACTTGCTCAAGGTTACATGGCCAGTTATTTCTGAGTGTGGTGCTGAGTATCTGAGCCCAGATTTGATCCCCAGGTCATCCTGACACTGGAGCCAGTGCTCTTACTCTCTGAGCCACCTGGCCGCCCCTTACAACAAGACTCTTAAGAGAAACAAGAAACTTAATTGGACAAAGGCTCTTAATAGAAGCAAGGATTTTGGTTAAGAGGGAGCTAGCTGGAGCCAATGTAGTCAGCCTACACAGAATCTCATATGTACCTCTTAAACTAAGTAATATGTGTAATTGAAGAAAATAACTAAAAATAAATGATTGAACAATAATTAATTAATATTCCACAATAATCCATCATAACCATTCTCCTATTGATAGACTCTACTTTGTTTCCAGTGCCTTGCTTCTATAAAAAGTGGTGTTATACCTATTTTTGTGTGTAAGAAACCTTTCTTTTTTCTTTATAACTTGCTTGGGATTTATGCTCCTTGATAGAATCAATGGATCAAGGGGTTAGCCATTTTAACAATTTCATTTGCAAAATTAAAATTGCTTTTCAGAATGATTGTGTGGATACACAGTACCAGCCTTGATGCTTTAGTGCAATGTCTCAAACTAAAATAGAAAGGCAGACTAATAAGCCATGAATATCTATCTATCTGTATAGATGTATAGTGACTTAGAAAACTACATCTTAAAATTATGTTTTATTATGTTTCATTTATTTTGTTAAATATTTCCAAATTACCTTTTAATCTGGTGACTTTACTGTATCTAGCTTTCCACAATACCACCCCTTTGCCAATAAAATTTTGTTATTCCTATCTTTTGTGATCATTGCCAGCTGTTTGGATATGATATAAAACCTCTGGACTGTTTGGATTCAAATGTCTCTTAGTAGTGGTTTTAAGGGTTTTTTCCTATGATTCCTAAGAGTGTACAATTTTTCTTTTGAATACTATTTACTTATTTCCTTTCAACATGTAACCATTAGAAAACTGGCCTTTTTTTGGTTATGTATCTGTTAATTGTTAATCGTGTATTGGATTCTTGTCAGAGATAGTTGATGCAAATTCTTTTCCCATTTTAACCTTTCTCTTCATATATGTTATGCTAAATTTTCTTCTGTAAAATCTTTTCAGTTTCATATAATCTATGTTTTATAACTGTCCATATGGTTTTTAACCCCTGGTCAAGGATAAGAAAGGTACATTTTCTGTTGCTTTTCTAATTTTCTAATGCTATGACTTTTTATCATTGAGTTTACATATTACTACTTACACTGGTATTTGCTATTAGTTGGTACTCTAAACCTAATTTTTGTGAAAATCCTTTTGAGATTCTCGAACAATTCTTGCAAACAGGGGATCTTCGATAAATAATTTATATTCTTGCTTATTGAAAACTGTTAGATGATGATCAAGGTTTCTGGTTCTTCGTTTAGTCTGTCCTTCTAAATCTCATTTTATTTTTTTAAGCGGTGATGTAAAGTTGTGATGATTACATTATCATATATCTCTGGTAATGCTATGCCTCCATCATTCATGTTTTGAAAAATCATTCTGAGAGAATAAGTTCTCAAAATGCTCTACATTTAGGTTCCTTGGTGTCACTGAGAATTATTGTTTATTCAGGTCATTCAGCACATCTTGCTTGGTGATTCTAGACCATGCATCAGGAATCTGACCTCTGCCACTGAATCTGAAATTGTAATGCTCTTCTAATTGTGACATGAAGTGACAAAATAACCCTTTCCGGTATGGTTGGGCAGATGTGTCTGGAGTGATGTTCCATGTGGCATATTCACCATCTGCCTGACGATAAGCCTTATAAGGGATGCACCTACCATCATCAATAACAAACCGAAGGTCACTTGCCACATAGCTGGTATAGAAATCAGGTGAAGGGGCAGCTACGTAGCACAGTGAATAAAACACTGGCCCTGGAATCAGGAGGACCTAAGTTCAAATCTGGCCTCAGACACTTAACACAAAAACTAGCCATGTGACTTTGGACAAGTCACTTAACCCCAACTGCCCTCCAAAAAGCAAAAAAAAAAAAAAAGAAATCAAGTGAAAACTCATTAGTCTTGTGCCAGTTTGTGCCTGTGACACTCTGAGAATGATGAAAAGGGACACTGTGGTCCTCACAATGATTTATGGCTGTATTTGTACAAATTGCTTTGCAAAAGGGACATTGCTTCCAGCAACCACTGAGCTAATCAGAGAGATGGCCTGAATCTCTGGTACCATATTCTCCATAAATATGATTTCACAGGCCTCTCGTATGTTTTAGATTCTGGGATCCAAGTGTTCAATCATAGCTTCTTTGAGGAATTCAATGTCAGCTATCTCCTGATGATCAATACTTCTTAAGTCTTCTTAAGACCCTCTTGGAAGGGTCAAATGATATCCAGGTAATTACACAATGTGTCTAGCCATACAGATGCAGAATTGTTTTGGTCCTTAGCCATCTGAATTGACTCATGAATAGCAGAGAGGATGACTTCCTTTAAAAAATCCAAACTAAAACTTTAAAAATTCCTTAATTTCTCTTTTTCTCTTCTTATACAGTATGCCTGGATCTCTTTCTCAATGTAATTCTTAAAAAAATTTTGGTTTGTGAATGTATTCCCAATAATTCTCAAGGTTTTCTTCCTTAGCCAGAGAGATGAGAATGTGTTTCTCCAGGTTGGAACGGTTTCCATTGAAGGCAGAACAGTTAACTCTAATCAAGGGCTATCTTTTTCCAGATGGCTAAAGGTAGGGAAGCAGTGGGCTTGCACCACAGAGAATCAGCAAATGCTGTGATAGAGGCTGCACCTTGGCAGGAAATCTTAAAACTCATATAGAAATCCTCTCTCTTGTCTTCTAGATATGTGACAGGATCATGAGCTCTCTTGAATGCTGTGTGCATGTCCCTAAATTTAGCTGCTACTCTATGGCATAGACATAAGGACAAATCTATTTTATATTCATTTGTAAATGCATACTGTGCATCATCAGATACAAATTCCGTGTTCATGTCTATCAAACTCAGAATTTCATGGAAGTAACCTATAATCCATTCCCATTTTCAACTTACCATCAATATTTTCATTGACCAATGAGATAATGTTTTGTGTAGTTTGCCTTATGATCTTATCACACTCTACTACAGAAGGTCTGAAAACTATTAATTTTGCCTTCATTATAATATGTTTCTCATAATTAATGGAAAACAGGTTTCTTCTGGAATAATCTCCAAGTTTCTTTACCACATTGTGCTCCTGTTTAAAATGATCCAAAAAGACATTCTGCAAATCAATATCAACATTGGGGTCTTCAGCAGGAGGGGAAGTTGAGGATACTTCACAGACCCACTTTGTCCAAAGTTGACTGAATGTGTCTTTCAACTGCTCCTGACTTAATTTTTTACCTATTAAGGACAGAGTCACATCTCTGCTTCTTAACAACAACTCTTTCTCATATTCTGATTTCTTTAGATCCAGTTTGTCACGACTTTTCCTTGAATTTAGGAAATCATTGGACTTTTTAATGATTTCTGAAATAAGAGCCTCTTTAAGATTTCTCAATTTGTTCTCAAAGTTTCCCTTCCATTGGACCAGGATTTTATTTTCTTGGTCTTCATCAAAATATCTTTGAAGCTCTTGCTTAATGGCTTCATATTTTTCTGCAGTGTTAGTCTCACTAGAATTTCTTGGGAGAGTCTGAATTTCCCCATTCTGAATCTGATTGGTCAGCTGGTTCTGCAACCCCAACACGTACCTACTTAGATTCCAGGTCCACTTATTATATTGTCTCAAGCCTGATCATGGCCATGATCTCCTGGGTATTACTGAAGTTGAAAATGAAGTTTTCATTCACCAAGGCTTTTCATAAATCATGGATCCTCACTTTCACCTCAGACATCTTCAGGATGCTGCCTTTGGATTCTTTTTGGCAGCTAAGAGAATTTCTTTTTTTTTAGTTTCTGAATGTTGTGGCTATAACTGGGGTTGGGAGGGGCCATTGGAGGATCTCCTTCCCATAGATGAGCAAAGTAATGCACATGAGTGTTGACATCAAACCAAATAACATCACTGAAAAAGGTAATACCAGAGTACTGTTCCTGTTCTGCAGCTGTGGCTGCCATTTCATCCAGGCTTTGCTGCAGTCGCCTTCTTCCTTCCATGTTTTGATCTTTGGCAGTGATTTCCCCCACATTCTGATGTACAAAGAGACAGCTTGGGGAAATGTTCACTTGCTTCATTCTCAGAAAGGCGTGGACAGCAATTTGCAAAATATCTTGCATTTCTGAAGGACTTTCTCCAAATATATTGATCAAGGTCAGGTTTCCAGGTCCAATAACAAAAGTTGCCAGCCCATTGTCCCAATTCTGTGATTTTCCAGTGAATTATGGGGCCCAGAGTCCTTCTGTGTCAACCACAAGGACAAAGCCAAAGCCAAGCTCTTCCCAGAGTGTGTCCTCCGCTTTGAGCAACTGCATGTAAGCTCCTCACATGCATCTCCCTGCACTCACATTAAATTGCAAGTCAAACATAGCATTCAGCAGAGTGGACTTTCCTGTGCTTTGGAGGCCAAGAAAGAGAGAACAAAGAGCTTCTGGTCTCCAATTTTCTCAATCAGTCTTACAAAAAGAGCTGCCACCCACTTCAGGGGTACATAGGAAGCATCCCCATCCATCCGCTCAAGGGGATACCCAGAAACCATGAGATCAGCAGCAATCTGAGGAAGGGAGAATTATACAGAGTCCATTTGGGATGAAACTTCTTCCAGAGCTTCATAGATCTGGCCAACCTCTCTCAGGAGATATCAATATATCCAGTGAGGAATCCTTGATCTCCTTGGAGACAGCTTCTAGTTCCACTTGGTTGCGTTTCAAGGAGTCATTCTTTGATCCCATTTGGTTTTCTGCCAGCATCAGAGTCCACAACTGGTTGTACCTCTTCTGGAGTTTTTCCAGGTGACCTCTAGTCAGGTTCTCCATGAACATACTCAGCCACTGTAGGAAGTACAGCTCAGTGCTGTTGTCTTTCTCTGAGTGAGACTGTAGGATTTCAAGCACAGATCTCATCAAGTCATTCAGTGGAAATGCCCTCCTTAGCTGTATTTGTCTTATTATTTGTTTTTCTGTCTCAATCTCACTCTTGTGTTGTTCAAGGCTTCGGTTCCCTTTCTCTCCAATGTACATGTCAAGTGCCTCTGAAGCTTGTTGCCTGATATCTTGCAGCTCCTCTGACTTGAAGCCCTCAGCTACAGCTTTCCACCAGAATACTCCTCCCAAGTGCAGTGGGCCCTGGTTCACATGAGAGCCAAACATTTGGGAAAATGCTTCACATCTATGCTTCACATGGGTTTCTGTCCCATTGGAGTGACCCAGAAGTTGCTCCAGCTGTTTTAACTCTTGAAGAGCTGATCTGGACAGATGGAGCTGGTCCTGTGAAAAGTGGCAGGAGGCCAGTGGGACATAGCAGAACTTGGTGGTAAAGCTGTACATGTGCCCAGAGTGTGACTTATGAATCTCTCTAGAGTCAGAAGATCTGGTGGCATTGGTGCTGGTCTCTAGGTTAAATCCCCAACCTCCACCCTTAGCCAAGAAGCTAACACTGAAGCCCATTTTCTCCATGCTTTCAGTAAACATGGACTCTTCATGAGAAGGCAAAAAACTCCTTTGTTCCCTGGGCTGGGCTGAGCAGGAAGAAGTTCTCTGGGAGGCTGAGCAGTTCTTCTCTCTTCCCCAAAATATCCTCAGGGTGGTTGGTTTGGTAAATGCCTTGTAGGGCGAGGCCACCTGACACCCTTTTGAGGAGCTCCCTGTCAGAAAGATTCTCCCTATGGGAGAGTGTGCCCTCCATGAGAGTGAGGTGTCTCTTCATATTTTCCATGACCTCTGTTAGGGGTTTCTCAGGGAGTGGCCAATACTTGGGTGGGATATCCATGGCCTGCCTCAGCTCCTCTTCTTTCTCCCTCACAATCCCCTCTTGGCGACTTTTGCCTGCTGCCTGCATCTCCCTCGGGTCCCTCAAGGCTGACTGTGCCCACTCTTGTCTCTCCTTCACTGTTACCCAGTGTTTCTCTTGTATCTTTGTGCCCTGGCCACTTGACAGCTGAAGAAGTTTCTCTAGTGCCCATTTTTCCCAAGGATATTTTGCCTGGGATTTTAGTTTCAAGATTTCTGTCTCCTGTAGGTGTTGTAAAGCTTGGGCAGAAGTCATACCCAGGTATTCCTGAAGCTTAGGCACCCAACACTGGGCATCCAGGCTCAATTCTCTCAGCTTCTCCTCCAAATCTCTTCTTCCTTAGTCTCTATGGGGTGGTTCATCGTTATTATCCCCTGGAGTAGACATGGCTGCAGGAGAGGACAGAACATCAATTAGTCAGAATGTGCCTTTACTTTGGGAAGAATTATGATGAAGGAATGTGGTAAGGGTGTAAAATATAGAAGGAACTCCACAGGAAATATATTTACTGTACTTTCCTACCCCAGCACCTTCACTGCATGTGGGTGATATATGTATATATGTGGAAGCACAAAGGTCTGCTGACTTGGGTTTGTAACTTTTGGAGTCTAGCAAGACCTAAGAAATGTAGAGGATAGAATTAAGAACAAGAATGGGGGCCGGGCCGGGTGGGGGGGGGGGCACAGCTAAGATGGTGGAGTAGACACAGGACTTCCTTGTGGCTCTGGCTTCCACCTCCACCAATACATGTAAAAATTGACTCTAAACAAACTTCAGAGCTACAGAACCCACAAAGTGAGAGAGAGAAACAAATCTCCTGCTGAAGGAAGTCTGGAAGGCTGGCAGGAAGGGTTCATCACAGCACTCTGGGAGCCTAACCCAGTCCTGCATGAGCAGCAGTTTTAGCCCTAGGGCAGCCCTAGCCAGAGGCAACTGGAGAAGCCTTCAGGAAAGTAAATCACCAGCAGCTGTAGTAGCTTCCAGACTTTTCAATCCATAAATGCCAAGACAAAGTAAAAGGTCAGTGTAGAACTTTGTTGGAACATGGGAATCGCGGTCTGGCTGCTACCCCTGGGGCGAGAAGCAAGCTGCGGAGGGGCAGTGGCTACAGCCACTGCTGCATGGCTGCTTCTAATGCACCTGGCCTAAAGATTGTAGGGGGGCCAAGCATTCTTGCTTTGACCTGCTTGGATCCATATCACGGTCTTGGGTGGTGGTCCTGGGGTGTGGGACCAGTGAGCCAGAGCGTGTGGGAGCTGTAGAGAGGGCACCCATCTAATAGCTCTGGAAGCTGCAAAAACCCCAGCAATCTGGGACGTAGACTCTCTCCATTCTGGAAGCAGAGTTCTATTGTGGCAAAGAGCTCAAAAGTCAAATAATTGGCTGCCAATATAAGCAAGCAATGGAAGCACAAACATATGATAGCATCCTTTTGAGGGGACTAAAAGGACCAAGGCATGGAGTGGGAGGAAGACACTGAAGTCAGAAATCCTGCATCAAAAGCCTCCAAGGAAAATATGAATTGGTTGCAGGCCATAAAGGAGCTCAAGAAGGATTTTGAAAATCAAGTAAGAGAAGTGGAGGAAAAATTGGGAAAAGAAATGAGAATGATGCAAGTAAATCATAAAAAGCTAGTCAACAGCATGCTAAAGTAGACCTAAAAATATGCTGAAGAAAATAACACCTTAAAACATAGACTAACTCAAATGGCAAAAGAGGCCCAAAAAGCCAATGAGGAGAATGCTTTAAAAAGTTGAATTTGCCAGATGGGAAAGGAATTTCAAAAACTCACTTAAGAGAATAACTCCTGGGGTGGCCAGGTGATGCAGTGAATAAGACTGCTGGCCCAGGCATCGGGAGACCCGGGATCAGTTCTGGCCTCAGATATTTGGCACCCACACAAAATAACTGGCCATGTAACCTTGAGCAAGTTACTTAACCCCAATTGCTTTAAAAAAAAAAAGATAGAGGGAGAGACAGAATAACTCCTTCAAAATTGGAAGTTAATAACTTTATGAGAAGCCAAGATACTATAAATCAGATCCAAACAAATGAAAAAATAGAAGGCAATATGAAATATCTCATTGGAAAAACCACTGAGCTGGAAAATAGATCCAGGAGAGATCATTTAAAAATTAGTAGTCTACCTGAAAGTCATGATCAAAAAAAGAGTCTAGACACCATCTTTCAAGAAATTATCAAGGGACAACTAGGTGGCACAGTGAATAGAGAACCAGCCCTGGAGTCAGAAAGACCTGAGTTCAAATCCAGCCTCGCACACCTGACACACTTACTAGCTGTATGACTTTGGGCAAGTCACTTAACCCCAACTGCCCACCAAAAAGCAAAAAAGAAAAGAAAAGAAATTATCAAGCAAAATTGCTCTGATATTCTAGAACCAGAGGGTAAAATAGAAATCGAAAGAATTTACAGATCACCTCTTGAAAAAGATCCCAAAAAGAAAACCCCTAGGAATATTATAGCCAAATTGCAGAGTTCCCAGGTCAAGGAGAAAATACTGCAAGCAGTCAGGAAGAAACAATTTGAGTATTGTGGATAACACAAGACCTAGCAGCTTCTACATTAAGGGATTAAAGGGCTTGGAATATGATATTCTGGAGGTCAAAGGAGCTAGGACTAAAACCAAGAATCACCTATCCAGCAAAACTGAGTACAGGGGGGAAAAAAACTACAGGGAAAAATATGGTCATTCAATGAAATAGAGGACTTTCAAGCATTCTTGATGAAAAAACCAGAGCTGAATAGAAAATTTGACTTTCAAATACAAAAAGCAAGAGAAGCATGAGAAGGTAAACAGGAAAAAGAAATCATAAGGAACTTATTAAAGTTGAACTATTTACATTCCTACATGGAAAAACGATAATTGTAACTCATGAGACTTTTCTCAGTATGAGGATAGTTGAAGGGAATATACACACACTCACACATACATTTATATGTATGTATAGGAGGATATATGTATATACAAATATATATGTGAGTGTGGGCATTTGTATGTTCATGTATACATAGACAGAGGGCACAGGATGAGTTGAATATGAAGGGATGATATCTAAAAAATAAAATTAAGAGGTGAAAAAGGAATTTATTGGAAGAAGAAAGGGAGCAATAGATGAGGGTAAATTATCTCATATAAAAGAGGCAAGAGGAAACATTTTTGAAAAGGGATAGGGTCAAAGGAGAAAATAAAGATTAAGTGGGAGGCGTGTAGCAGCAAGCACCTTAGCATCCCCAGGATGGTTGCCAGCACAGGTTCCTAGATCTGCTTTTCTAAAGGAAAGCAACTCAAAATGGATTGACAATCTTGCTTTAATCAAATATATGTCATTTACCTAGTTCAGGGGAAAAAGGTCAGCACCCCGAACTTCAGAGAATACAAACAGAGGTTACAAGCAGACAACAAATACAGACAGAGAAACATCAGCAGACAGGCTTCCAGCTATCTGACCATTACATCCATACCTAGTCAGTTACCAGAGAGGGAAGCACCAACATCACCAACATCTGGGTTTTCAAAGTTGGGGGGGGGGGGGCTCAACGGCTGCCCAGAGTTTCATCTGGTTAAATCACAAAACTCTTTTCAAAGTGAGCCCCAAAACAAATCCTTACATCAGGGTATATATAGCCTTCTCCTGGCTCAGAGAATGTCACAACCCTCTTGACCCACTGCCCAATCACAAAGTGACAAGGTGTGGGCATTCCTGAAAAACAAGCCTCCCCACAGGCTCCATGTGATCACATTCAGCCTGTTAGCGGGCAGAGTATATTTTCAAATCTGGGAAGGTTCTCAGACTCACTTAAGACTATCAAAGGGCCAAGGGGCAGGGAAGATCTTCAGATTCCCATTTCCATAACAGGGTGGGATAGGCTGGAGGGAAATATAGTTACTCTTTTACAATATAACTACTATGGAAATGATGTGGGTAACTACACATGTACAATCTGTATTGAATTGTTTATCTTTCCAGTAAAAGTGAGTGAGGAGGGAAGAAGGGGAAAAAAATCTGGAACTCAAAGTTTTAAAAACAAAGGTTTAAAAATTTGTTTTATTTTATTTTTTTTTGTTTTTTTTTTTACATGTAACTGGGAAATAAGATATATAGGTACTAGGGTATAGAAAGCCATTTTGCCCTACTAGAAAGTTAGGGGGGTGACAGGGGAGGATATACGGGAGAACAGATTGGGGGAAGGAAAATTCAGTAGGCTTGCTATTTTGGGGTAGGGGTAGGGGAAAGACAGGGAGAGAAAAAATTATAACTCAAAATCTTGTGGAAATGAATGCTGAAAACTAAAAATACATAATTTTTTTAAAAAATAAGCAAGCACATTCATTTCATTAGTATGCAAATTTATTTTTGTCTTTAATAAATGGTAAAATTATATGTATACCAAAGAATTGTTTAAAATAAATTTATTTATGCTTTATTATCAGTAAATGTTTGATTTGTATACCTATTTTATATACATATACCCAAGGTCATTATGTTGAAATGGGGGCTCTACCCACCCAAAAACTGTTGGGTTTCATGATGTGTTGTGGTAGAACCATTTCAAAGAATTCAGTCAGACCACCTCTAATCCAAGTATAGGCATTTATTGAGATTGGTGCCTCTCCTGAAGTGGGCTAAATTTCTAGAGGAACCAGCAGCTTCAGAGAAAGTAAGATCGATTTTTATAGGGTGAAGATGGAATTATATAACAGAAATCATGAATATTAAAAAGGCTAGAGGGGGTTGTTATTAGGTTAGGTAACGGAAGAGGGGTCCTATCTATGTTTCAGTAGTTAAACATTCTTATGGTGCTACCCAGTTGGCTAGTTATTGTGGTCCTGTCTTGGGCTAGATGGATGATGTGATTGTGATTGAATACAAGAACTCACCTGTTTCTGTGGGAATGGATCTGGAAACAGTGACTAGGTAGAGGCAGTAGCTGGGTTCCCATCACATGGACATACCTGCTATTTCTGTGGGAACTAAGATTTCAGGCACACACCTGTTGTTCCTGTGATCAGTGAGGTATATGTGAAGAAGTTAGCACATTGGCAGTGGGGCTAGGTAGATACAGTGGGCCTGCTGTTCAGTGGGATCAAGTCTATTATGAAGTTAAAATATTGGGGTTAGGGGCAGCTTTTTTAGGATCCCATCAACTGAAAAAGTTTCTCAGACTTCTGCTTCCTCTTTTTTGTGTCATCTTATGTTTAAAGTTTAAAGGGCAAGAGTAAAGAGAAAACTTTTTTTTAAATTTCTTTCTGTCTTTTGATTGTGGTCAATTTAAGAGACAGTCAATTTATAATTTTGGTCATATATTGTGGTCAATTTATAAAAGTTGGCAGATTTGAAAGCAGAATCATAAAAGAGATTTTTGGAGGGGGGAAGGTCAGGGTGGTGGAGTGCTACTATTAGTATAAACCAAGCTGGGTTTTGGAGGTAGGGAGGGTTTAACTGTTAAAAGACTGATGTAAATCTGTTTTTAAAACTCTTTAGAAATATAAAACATAGTGATAATGGTTTTCTATGAAGGTGGCATAGGACCCTTTTAAGCATTGTCATAGTCAGGGATACAATTCACTGTGCTTGCTATATGTATTAAGATTTGACCTCACTAATGTGAGTTTCCTTCTAGAGGAGGCCCTAGCAAGTGTCTAGTTTCTCTCCTCCAACAGAATAAAGAAAGCTTTTTGCCTAAGGCCACTGTTAGCTCTTTGTTTTTATTTATTTTACTACTTAGAATTACCTATAGCTGAGATGACCTCTTTGAGCTCTGATATTTTTCAGAGTTAACAGCTTTTTGCATAACCTCTATGACTTTTTGGTCATTTGTTTTCAGATTTGACAGTACATGTGAAATGCCAGAGAGGATAAATCAAAAACTGGAATTAAGGTTGCTGGGAGAAATATCAACAATTTCAGATATGCAGATGATACCACTCTGGTGGCAGAAAGTGAAGAGAAATTAAGAAGCATCTTACTGAGGGTAAAAAGGAGAGTATAGACTTGAAGCTTAATGTTAAAAAAAAAAAAATCAAAAAGCTAAGATCTCAGCAACTAGTCATATTGTTGAGGTTTAGGTTTAGGGGTGCTCCAGTCTCCAAAATATTGACACTACAGGTCTTGTCAAATGAATTCGACTCAAGCCTTCTCTCAGTTAAAGTAAGTTTGTTAAATATTCCCCATAATGAGTAGTCTCATAAGGAGCCTGAGTATTTGTATTGCTAATGCAAGCCTGTCAGATTGAACCTGGAACCTTTGTAAGCAGGCTAGATTGAATCTGGGCACCTTCATGGAGGCAAGATGGATCTTACATACAGCAAGACTGTGGGTGGTCTAGTAGTCTGGGAGGAGGGGTCTTGGGAAGGTCTTGAGGAGGAGTCTAAGGAGGATCTTGATGGGACTGGGGTCAGACTCCAGAACCAAGAAAATGAGATTTTGATGGGATCAAGGGTGGGAAACAGCCAGAGGCAATCTGGAGGTAACAGACAATGGAGGGTTAGGCTAGTTTAAGGGTAACAGATTTGGTCATAAATATTTTGATAGCATCAAGGGTGGGAACTAACTGAAGTCTACCTGGAGATAACAAACAATGGAGAAATTGGCTAGGGTAAGGGTAACAGAGGTTCACTCATATTTGGTCTCTGGGGACTGCCAGATCAAGTGGGAAGATTCAAGGGGTTCAAAGATTCCCAGAGTCTATATCCCATCACCATCACTTCTTGGCAAATAAAAAGAAAAGAAATGGAAGCAATGTCAGATTTTATACTCTTTGGCAAAAAGATCACTACAGATAAGGACAGGTGATTGAATCAGGGCTACTCATGCAGCTGAGCCACACCCTTGTATTTATACTTGACCTTTAGAAGGTTACTGTATTTACAGACAAGGTTATGGCTGGAATTAGAGTGAAGAACTTCAATTCAGTAAACATTTATTAGGTACCTATTATGTTTCAAGCACTTTACTAAGCATTGGGGATGCAAAAGACAGTCCCAACCCTCATGAAATTTACATTCTAGTGGTGGAGACAACATGCAAACATTTTATATATATATATACAAAGAATGCTATATACTAGATAAATAGGAAATAATTAAAAGAGGGAAAGCATTAAAATTAAGAGGGATTAGGGAAACCTTCCTGTAGAAAGTGGGATTTTAGTTGATACTTAAAGGAAATCAGGGAGGTCAGTAGTGACAGGAGAGGAGGGAGAACATTCTAGACATGGGGGACAGACAGAGAGAATGTCCAGAGCAGGGAAATGGAGCGTCTTGTCTGTGGAACGGTCAGGAGGCCAGTGTCACTGAATCAAAAAGTATGTGTGGGGAAATGAGGTGCAAGAATATTGGAAACATAGGAGGGTCTAGGTTATGAAGGGCTTTGAATGACAAAAAAAATTGCATGTACTCATGAAGGCAAAAGGAAGCCACTTGAGTTTATTGGGTAGGAGAGGGTGACATGATCAGATTGGTGTTATAGGAAAATCACTTTAGTTATTGAATGGGGAATGAATTTGAGCAGCGGAAGACTTGAGACAGGCAGGCTATTGTGATAATCCAGGTTATGAGGTGATGAGGGTCTACCCTAGAACTATGGCAGTGTCAGAAGATAGGAGAGGGCACATTTTTTGTTTTGGAGGGGGGAAGGCAAGGCAACTGGGGTTAAGTCCTACAAGTGACTTGCCGAAGGTCACACAGCTAGTAAGTGTCAAAGTGTCTGAGGTCCAATTTGAACTCAGGTCTTCCTGACTCCAGGGCCAGTGCTCTATTCACTGAGTCACCTAGCTGCCCCCAGAGGGGGCACATTTAAGAGATGTTACAAAGCTTAGCCACAGGTTGGATGGGATTGTAAGAGTCACTTATCTTCACTTTGTGATTGTTCTTTCTGTTTACATTGGTGTGCTACATGTAGCTACATAGCTAAGTGAATACTGGTCCCAGAGTCAGGAAGACCTGAGTTCAAATCTGACCTCAGCCACTTACTAGCTGCATGACCTTGTACAAGTCACTCAATCCTCTTAGCACCTATGTCTCAGGGTTGTTGTGAAGATAAAATGAAGCACTATTAGTAAAATGCTTAGCCCAGTGCCTAGCACACAGTAGGCACTATATAAGGGCTCCCTATTTTAGTCCTCGTATATTTTGTTTTCTAGACTGTGGTTACATCTCTCCATATCAGTTTAAGTAGATCTGTTCATGTTTTTCTGTATTCATCATATATATAATTTCTTACACTACAGTAATAGTTTCCCCTCTCATACCCTATGATTTGCTTGGTTATTTTCCATTCAATTGTCAACTAATTTGTTTCCAACTCCAAATCTGTTTTATCACATGTTTTTGACTCTAATATTTCCTAAGTAGATCTGCAGTAAAAACAGTGGAGGAAAAGAGAGAGGGTGCTGGAAATGTTCAAGTTATAAGCGGCAAATACAAGAAAAATGATAGCTGGGGTTCCCTCTGGTACCCTGATACAATAAGACCCTAAACTGGGTGAGAATAAAGAAAGAAATATCAGGTAGATCGACCTCTGCTGATTGAGAACAGGGGGCTTGAGAGCCTTTAGTTGCCAAAGAGAGGGCAAATGAGAGTATTGAGAAGTTGGTAGTGAAGTGCCCACCAGAAATTATACACCAAAGCCCCCTAAACCTACTAGAAGGGGACCCCTACCAGGGTCCCTGGAAACCACCTAATAGGCCATAATAGTGAGGGAACATGTCACCTGTGTTGCTAGAAACATACCCCAGATACAAGTCTGTCCTTATTAGCCCAGGTACAAGTCTGTTCTTGTTAGGTACCCAAGATTTTACTAGAAATGGTAACAACCCCCCCCCCCCCCTTGGAACCACATTTTGTTGATTAGTAACAACTAGCTCTATAAAAGTATACCTTTCAGAAGACTCAATGCTGTCTTCCTTATTAGGGAGGCAGTCACCCAGGTTAATAAACACTCCTATCAAATTATAATTGGCATTGCTGTCCTGTTATTTCTCGGATGTCCGCAACAGTAGGAACCATTTACTTGGAAACATGCTAGACAAACCAAAGTTTGTTATCTCTTGATTTTTATCTTCACAAAGTTCACTGCAAGACCCTCACAGTGTCAAGTCTATTCACCGTCACTTCAACCAGGCCTCACTCTGCCCCACCGTTGACTTAAGTCAGTTTTAGATCACATGGGGATACTACCTCTCCAAAACTGTCAAGGAAATGATAGCAGAGGATTTCATAAATTCCACTGTTGTCTCATGTATCTTTATCTGGAGCTTCTCTGGTGTCCCTTTCTGCCAAAGCTGGTTCTCTGGGGATGAATACACAGTTAAATCATGAGGAAGCAGTCAGTTCTGACCCAGTGACCTCTTCACTGTGACAGTGATACCTCACAATCTTAGGTCCTCTATGGATTGGGTAAGAATGAGTTCCATAGTGCCTTGAGGTTGCTGCTGAGAATTCTCTACAAGGTGGTAGATCCAAGTGTCACCTGTTGTAGCAGCAAGCACCCCAGCGTCCCCAGGGTTTGCTGCCAACACAGGTTCTTGGATCTTGCTTTGATAAAGGAAAGCAACTCAAAATGGGTTAATAAGCTTACTTTAATCAGTCAAATATGTATCATTTACCTAGTTCAGGAGAAAAAGGTCAGCACCCCGAACTTCAGAATATACAGACAGAATTATCAAGACAGAAACAGATCAAGTAGACAGATTTCCAAACTGTCCAACCATTACATCCATACCAAATCAACATCTGGGTTTTTCAAAGCTGGAGGGGCTCTGTAGCAGCAATGGCTTCCCAGAGTCTCATCTGATCAAATCACAGAACACTTCTCAAAGTGAGCCCCCAAAACAAAGCCTCACATCAGGGCTTATATAGCCTTCTCCTGGCTCAGAGAATGTAACAACCTTATTGACCCACTGGCCAATCAAGAAGTATCTACTGAAAAACAAGCCTCCCACCCCAGGCTCCAGGTGCACTTTACCTAGGGGCAGGGAAGATCTTACAAATTTATATTCCCATTACATTTGGCCCCAAGATCTTTCATGCTCATAGCATAGTCAATTTACTTTTGAATTAGCACTAAACATCTCTTAGGTCACATTTTCAAGATACAGAACTAAAGTTACCAAAGTGGCCACTGGGCCTTAAACAAACACAAAGTACATTACATTATCACCTCAATTCAAAACAAGAGTCCAAATAAAGTTCTCTTGGGCAGAGGGGGTGTCCTTCCCCTCACACAGCTCCAGCGCCTGCTTCCAAGTACAGAGAGGGAGCTGGGCAACAAAACCAACTAGGTGGGGTCCTTGGGGGTCCAAGGCCCTTCATCCCACCCATCATAGTCACAAGTCCATCCTCCCCCTGGGTCCCAAACTGTGCACCAAGGAAACACATTCAGTGCCCCTGCTTTGCGGCTCAGTTCTTATCTTTTCCTGTGGCTGAATTTCAAACTCCTGGGTTCCTTCTCCCGCAGGCGGCAGCTGCTCCTGGCTTCTGTCCAGGTCCCTATACAGGCAGCTCACCATTCCTGCTCTCAGCTCAGCGAAGTCTGCATGCAGGCCATTCTTCTCTCCTGCTTCACGGCTCCACAGAATCACAGCTACCACAACTGGGAAACAAACAATTATCCCAGCCCCCATACTTTCTTTTTACTCTGCAGATCCTGTTCGTGACACCATTTTGTAGCAGCAAGCACCCCAGCGTCCCCAGGGTGGCTGCCGACACAGGTTCTTGGATCTTGCTTTGATAAAGGAAAGCAACTCAAAATGGGTTAACAAGCTTACTTTAATCAGTCAAATATGCATCATTTACCTAGTTCAGGGGAAAAAGGTCAGCACCCCAAACTTCAGAACATGCAGACAGAATTATCAAGACAGAGAACAGATCAAGTAGACAGATTTCCAAACTGTCCAACCATTACATCCGTACCAAATCAACATCTCGGTTTTTCAAAGCCAAGGGGGGGGCTCTGTAGCAGCAATGGCTTCCCAGAGTCTCCTCTGATCAAATCACAGAACACTTCTCAAAGTGAGCCCCCAAAACAAAGCTACACATCAGGGCTTATATAGCCTTCTCCTGGCTCAGAGAATGTAACAACCTTGTTGACTCACTGGCCAATCAAGAAGTATCTACTGAAAAACAAGCCTCCCACCCCAGGCTCCAGGTGCACTTTAGCCTAGGGGCTTACAAATTTACATTCCCATTATACCTGTGTACCTGTATACCTGCACACATGTGGATTATGATACTCAGCCACCAGTAAGACCTTCCACTGGTCCTCTATAACTCCTGAATTCTGGCTATTACAGAGGCTAAGACTTCACTCCGGCCTATGAGACCCAGTCTCAATTTGCCAGGGACTGTGGTTAGCAATCATTCTGAAACTACTAATAAGGTGATCCCCACTCATTCCATAGTTTCTTCCCATGGAGGTAAAGAAGAAAGGCAGCTGATGACAGACAGAAAGGAAGGCCAAATCATCTTTTAGTTGCCTAGTCTAAGGTCATTTTCTCAATCATAATCCTTTTTGACCTCTCTACAATCTTTGACATTATTTATCACTCTCTTCTCCTGGATACTATTTTCTTTCTAGGTTTTCACGACACCATTCTCTTCTGGTTGTTTACCTACTTCTTCTTTCCATTCTGTGTCCATCTCCTTTGTAAAAGGCTCATGAGACATAGTTTCTGGGTAATTTAGTCTTTTTATTAATAAGGCCAGTAGGTTATTAATAAAAGGATGATCATTTGGTCTCTCCCTTAGGCCAAAGACAATTCTGGTGGCCAGGACTCACAGTTTATAGAGTAGGTGTGGGGCTGAGGGTGACTTCACTTACCCTTAGACAGAGAAATTATTTCTATGCTGGAAACACTCCTGTCTTTGGGCTATCTAGATCAGGGGTGGGGAACCTGTTGCCTCAAGGCCACATGTAACCTTCTAGGATAAAGGTCCTTGGATGAAGCCTTCTGACTGAGTCAAAGTTTTACAGAACAAATCTTTTTGTTAAGGGAGTTTTTTTCTAGGAAATTTGCATTCAGTCAAGGCCACTGGTACCCCATAGACAAAAGGATCTGTCTCCACCCAAACTTGAGTAAGGATACAAAGGGATTTCCCACCTTAGATTAAATTTCTTGTAAAATTAGGTGGGGTCTGACCAAGATTGAAGAAAGTCAATAAAATCTCATCAGTTATGTCCTATAAGAGATTGAACTTTTTAAAATCAGGAATTTAGAAGAAGAGAACTCTGAATCTTCCCCAAGGTATTGGGGATTGATAACCATTTCTTTCATTACCCCATTTGATTTTATTAAGAGGCATGGTCTCCTCAGTGAATCACCAACTGATAATAACATTTCATCAAGGGTTTCTAATATGGGACTTATGAGGGGAGACAATGTGAGGGGAAAAAGAGAAAGATGAACTGTGCTTTAACAAAACTATGTCACCAACAGAGTAGAAACAAACTTATAACCATGTCAAAACATCTTATAAGATAAAACAACAAGGAAATTTTCCCCCATCATTATAATAAAAATAAAATAAAATATTCTTAAAACTGAATTTTCAACCTAACAATATCCAAATTAAAAGAGAATCTATTTTTCTAACTATGTTGATTCTGCCAAGTTTCACAATATACACATGTACTTAATGCTGCATTAACAATACTAAGAGAAAAAAATGTATATATATATAGCTTTACCAGTTTGAAATCACTCCTGTTATTATTAGGTAACTTAAAAGTGTTCTTATGTATTATAAACCATTGCTGTTAAAATTTCTCACTCTAAGATTATAGTTAAAGGACTGGGTTTTGGCATAGGCAAAAGAGTTTGATCCAAGATTGACAGGGCATGGCCAGTTTTTCTCAGGCAGATAGATACCCTTAAGAGTTTCCACAGGATTTAATTCAATAATTCTAAATTTGAATAATTTGAGGAACATTTCATTTAAGGTCCTATATAATAATCACAGATCACAATAACCAACATTTTTACTATAACCAATTTTTATATAGTGTCAGATGTATAATATGGCCTTCCTACAAACCACCCTGAAAGGTGGGTGGACATGAGTACCACAGGTTTATCTAACCTTACTTGTAGTAGGAGACTAAAACTACAGAAATTCTTAGGGCAGTGTTATGGGAATAGGAATTAAGATCTTACCTTCCCCTAGGCCCTTTGATATGCTGAAGTGACTCTGAGAACCTTCCTTGATTTGAAAATATACTCTGCCCTGTAATAGTCTGAATGTGGTCACCTGGAGCCTGTGGCAGGAGGCATGCTTTTCAGGAATGCCCACACCTTCATACTTTATGATTGGGCAGTGGGTCAAGAGGGTTGTGACATTCTCTGAACCAGAAGAAGGCTATATATGCCCTGATATGAGATTATGTTTTGGGGCTTACTTTAAGGAGAATGTGATTTGACCAGATGAGACTCTGGGCAGCCATTGAGAGCCCCCCGGCTTTGAAAACCCAGATGTTGGTGCTTCCCTCTCTGGTAACTGACTAGGTATAGATGTAATAGAGTCATAGAGTTGGAAGCCTGTCTACTGATCTATTTCTCTGTCTTCTTGTAACTTCTGCTTATAACTTGTTTGTATTCTCTGAAGTTTGGGGTGCTGATCTTTTTCCCCTGAACTAGATAAATGACATATATTTGATTAAAGTAAGATTGTTAACCCATTTTGAGTTGCTTTCCTTTAGAAAAGGAAAGAACCTGTGCTGGCAGCCATCCTGGGGATGCTAGGGTGCTTGCTGCTACAGGCAGTGTGGTACAATGGTTGAACTTACTCTTTATAATTTCTAGTTCTCCACTAAACTGAAATCACTGCACTTGAACCTGAGCATGGGGCTAGTTCTTGAAGTTTTAAAATACTGACACTTTACTCAGTTGTGAATCTGCCACAAAAGCAAGCACTCAACACTGTATTAAACTGTTAGTAGAGCTAGAAAGATTTTAGGACTCTATTTTTCACAGATGTCCTTGCTATGCCAGCTTCACAAAAAACCATTATCAGTATCTTTTATATTTCTAAAGAATTTTTAAAAACATATTTATATCAATCTTTTAACAATTAAATCCTTAACCCAAAAAAATGAAAGATGAATTTACTTTTCTGACAATATTTCTAATACCATGAATTATGAAATTAATGTTAGGCATTATCTTTATATACATTACAAATCAAAACACTGAGGTAACTTGGCTTAAAACCACATAGCTATCAAGTTTCTTGATCCGTACATTTTTCTAACTTGTCCTAATGCCAAGTAGTATAATAAATTCTGGCCAACCAAAAGCATCTGATTGAGACGCATTTCATTTAAAAGGAGACTAGAATAAATTCAATTACACCTGAATCTATTTTCTAAATATATCATATAGCATCTCAATTTCTATTTTCAGTTATTTAGTATTATATTTTACACAAGGGCTACTAATCCCAAACATCTCATATTATGGGATCCTCTATTTTGAGCTACTCCACGGTCAAAGATTTTAAAAATGACAGTAATCTACCCCAATTATCACACTTAAAAAGACATTTCTTATCAAATTTCTCTTGACCCCTATAACTTTCTCTATTGGCTTTCAAATCAAGGCACATTTTTTTTTTCCGTTGCTACTATAGTTTTCAATCTTTCTATTTAAACAAAGTCAAAATTCCTAAAATTTTCACCATGCTTAAACTGTCTGTTTATTTTTCATATACCTGCTTGGTTGTCAGTTGGAACAAAAAACCCACACTTATTACTTTAAACTATTAACAAGATTAACTATTAGTAAGACTTTCTGACTCTGCCAGAAAGACTCTACAGAAGAGGACATTTTAAATGACTACTTGTTTAAAAAGGTACTATGCCGCCTTCATAGAAAACCATCAGCATTTTATTTTATATTTATAAAGAGTTTTTAAAAACATAGTTATATCAGTCTTGTAATAATTAAATCCTCCCCTCCCCCCCCCCCAAAAAAAAAACACAGCTCGGTTTATACTCATGGAAGCAGCACTAGGCCCCCCCTCCCCCCCTCGAAAAAAAATCCCTTTTCTGATTCTACTTTCAAATCTATCAACTTTTGGAAATTGGGGAAAGATTCCCTTCTCTATCTGTCTCTTGATTTTGACCACAGTCAAAAGATAGAAAGAAATTATTTTAAGAGTTTTCTCTTTACTCTTGCCCTTTGAACTTTAAATATAGATAACACAACAAAAGAGGCAGCAGAAGGGCCTCCAGGCAAATTCTTGCTGGTCTAGTTTGTTAAAACCTCACCCTTCTCTCAGCTCTTTGCTTTAGGGCAATTGAAATCAGGATAAAGCAAATACAGGCTAATCTTGCACATTAAACTATAAACCACAAAGACCTCAAAAGATACAAAATATAAATGAGAACAGAGTCTTAGTGACTAGTAATGAAAGTTACTAGAGATAAAATTATTCTCCCTCTAGCCTTACTCTGCTCAAGGCAATTTTTTTTCACTCGATAAAAATACCTAATTATTTCCTCTGCTCAAGGAAATATTTTACTCTCAGTTTTATCTGACAGGGATCTACTACCTGATATCTCTCCAGAGACCTGACAATTGAGGTTCTGTAATTTTAGAGTTTATTGTCTGTCTCACAGCTCAATGGCCCAGATTTCCTTTTTGAAATCCTAATCCTGCAAAAACTTTAGGGCATACTGTTATGTAGCTTGAAGTTTGTAGGCAAAAAACCCCAAATACTCCAAACTCCCTAGGTGGCCCCCTATATTTTGCATGTAAAAAATTTTCCCCAGTTTATCTCCCTAGACTACTTCAGGATATGTCTTTCAATAGAATGCATTCTACTGATGCAACCCCCGCCTCCACCCCCAACTTTGAGAGTGAAAATTAGAAGCTGCAGCACAAAAAGCACAAAGAAAACACTGAAAAACAGAGAACATTATATATGTGTATACACACACGATATCAAGATATTAGGAGACACCCTGTTTTCCAGAGGCAAGGACCAGCAAGCAAGCTGTGCCCTGAGCTTGATAAAACAACAATTCTTTATGCTCAACTTCTGGATGATCTCAGCCACAGCAAAATCCCAAAATTGTTTCATATAATTATTATATTGCTTTGACCAGCACCAGGTGTTCTCTAAGCTCAGGCAAGCACCTGCTGTATCCAGGTGTGGATCATGAAGCCCTGCTATGAAGCAAACCTGTCTCATCGTTGCTGTTACCCCTCATTGTCAGGGCTACAGCTGGTACAGGTATTGAGGTCTACCCACACAAAAGAGAGTTCCCCCACTAGGGCTGAGGCTCCAACACACGTGTCTAATTTGCCTTCTTGCTTACAAGCCATTTTTCTCACTTTGAAATTAAACTTCTGTTTGATTCCTGACTCCCCTGTCCCTAGCCTGCTATGTTCAGCTCTGGTCACCCAAAGGTTAGAGGCTAGTTTGGTCCAGTTGACAATGTGCACTCACACACACACATACATATGTATGTGTGTGCATGTATGTATATCTATAGCTATCTCTATATTACATGTATACATACTCACAGATAGACAGACAGACAGATAGATTTCCTAACCAGAGGAGATCCAACTGCTGGTAATAGGAAAAGAGTCAAGCCACAGCCAGAGTCCTAATAGAAAGTTCTCTCTTGTGGACAAATTTTCTACTTGGGCCAAAAAAAAGCCATAGGGGAGTTTTCTGATAAGAACCTGGGGTATAGAACCCTGCTCCCTTTGTGGTGGTGTAATGGGAATGTAAATTTTTAAGATCTTCCCTGCCCCTAGGCTAAAGTGCACCTGGAGCCTGGGGTGGGAGGCTTGTTTTTCAGTAAATACTACTATAGGACCAACAGGAATCATAGAAGATATTGCTGGTCCTGCAGCATCATAGGCACAAGTGGCCTCTCCATGCATGTACTCTGTCTATCCTAATGTGTTCCCTACCTTTGAGTCCCACGTGTATTATTCTTAAGAGTAGTTCTTTCCACAGACTGTATGCATTTATGTGAGAGTAACAATGTTCTATTCCAAATTGTCTAAGTATGTTACTTCATCTTCAGATGTACAGTTGTTCAATTCTGCTGTCCCTGCCACCACAAACACTAAAGGAGGATCCCTGCCATCCATTCCTCAATATCCTTTGTCAATATCCTATGGAAGGTATTTCACCTATTGACTCTCTGAGAAATCAAGATCTTGTTTTTCCCTGTATATCCTCTTTTTTTCATAGTATTTTTAATAGTATTTTATTTTTTCCAGTTACATGTAAAGATAGTTTTCAATATTCATTTATATAAGTGTATCAGCAATGCCATATTCACAATGCCTATAGAGATTACAAATATGCTGATATAATTATCCATCACAAAATACATCAGGTTTGCCATTTGGGGAAATAAACTAGAAAATTTATTAAGATACCAAAAGACTGAGTCCCAAAACCAGAAAGTGAAAGCCATCAGAGTAGTTATGATATTGGCACAGGTAGATAAAGTAGAAAACACCCACATTTTCAAGCCTTTAAAACAGAACAGGCTACCTCAGGCAAAGGTCCTCCTCTCCCCACTCACAGCAACCACCCAGCGTCCTGGAAGAGCGCTCCCAGCAGCTCCGGCCCCTGGCAGTCCTCAGCAGGAGTCCTTAGCAGAAAGTCCTGCTCCCAGCAGCTCCGGCCGCTGGCAGTGCTCAGCAGGGGTCCTAACTCAAAAAAAAAAAAAAAAAAAGGCAACCGCCGCCAACTGCCAACCGCAGGACCGTTAGCTCGGCTTTTCACTTTCTCTTGCTCTGCTATGTCAGCACGTCCATGGGGCATGGGAGATCTTTAAATCCCATAACCCTTACAATAAGATTTTGAGTTCCACATTTTTTTCTCTGTCCTTCCTCTGTCTCCTCCCCAAGATGGCAAGATGATATGGTTCATACATTGTACAATCATATTAAACATATTTCGATATTAGTCATGTTGTGAAGGAAGAATCAGGACAAAAGGGAAAACCCTTGAGAAAGAAAAATAAAAGTAGAAACAGTATGCTTTGATCTGCATTCAGACTTTATAGTTCTTTCTCTGGACATGGATAGCATTTTCCATCATGAGTCTTTTGAAATTGTCTTAGATTAATGTATTGCTGAGAAGAGCCAAGTCAGTCAAACTTGATCATAGCACAATGTTGATGCTACTGTGTGCAATGTTCTCCTGGTTTTTCTCACTTCACTTCACATAAGTCTTTCTAGGTTTTTCTGAAATCAGACTGTTCATAATTTCTTATGGAACAATAGCGTTCCATTACATTCATATACTACTTGTTTAACCATTCCCCAATTGATTGACATCCCCTCATTTTCCAATTCTTGCTCTCCATAAAAAGAGCTGCTATAAATATTTTTCTACATGTGGGTCCTTTTCCCTTTTTTTTTATTATCTCTTTGGGATACAGACCTAATAGTATTATTGTTGGGTCAAAGGGTGCGCACAGCATTGTAACTCTTTGGGAATAGTTCCAAATTGCTCTTCAGAATGGTTGGATCAGTTCAGTTTTCCCACATCTTCTCCAAGATTTGTCATTTTCCATTTCTGTCACATTAGTCAATCTGATAGATGTGAGGTGGTACCTCAGAGTTGTTTTGGTTTGCATTTCTCTAATAGTGATTTAGAGCATTTTTTCATGTGACTAAAGATAGCTTTAATTTCTTCCTCCAAAAGATAAATAATCCTTTGACCATTTATCAATTGGGTAATGACTTGTATTCTTCTAAATTTTACTCAGTTCTCTATATTAGAAATGAGGCTTTTATCAGAAACACAGGCAGTAAAAATTGTTATCCAGCTTCCTGTTTCCTTCTAATCTTGGTTGCACTGGCTTTATTTGTTTAATGTAATCAAAATTATCCATTTTGCATTTCATAATATTCTCTATCTTTTGTTCAATCACAAATTCTTTCCTTCTCCACAGATCTGAGAGGTAAATTATTCTTGCTCTCCTAATTTGCTTATGGTATTAGTTTTTAAGTTTAAATCATATACACATTTTTTAAATTTTATTTTACTTTTAGTTTACAATATTCAATTCCACAATCCCTTGAGTTCCAAATTTTCTCCCCCACCCTCTCCTCCCTCCTCCCCTCCATGGTAGCATGCAATCAGATATAAGTTCTACCAATACTTTCACATTAAACATTAGTCAAGTTGTAAAGAATTATAACCAATGGAGTGAACAATGAGAAAGAAGGAACAAAACAAAACTCAAACGAGAGAAAGCAAGTAGTTTGCTTCAATCTGTATTCAGACTGTAGCTCTTTCTCTGGATGTGGATATGGATCTCTGGAGTTGTCTTCTAACCTTGCATTACTGAGAAGAGCTCAGTCTATCAAAGATAGTCATCACAGATATGATGTGTCTGTAATTGTGTACAAAGTTCTCCTGGTTCTGCTCTCCTCACTCAGCATCAATTTATATAAATCTCTCCAAATTATTATGAAGTCCATCTGCTCCTCTTTTCTTTTAGCACAATAGTATTACATCAGAATCATATAACACAACTTGTTCAGCCATTGATGGGCACCCCCTTGATTTCTAGTTCTTTGCCACCACAAAAAGAGCTGCTATAAATATTTTTGTACACATGAGTCCTTTTCCCACTTCTATGATCTCTGTGGGATACAGCCCTAGAAGTGGTTTTGCTGGGTCAAAGGATATACATTTTTTATAACCCTTTGGGCATAATTCCAGATTGCTCTCCAGAATGGTTGGATCAGTTCACAACTCCACCAACAATGCATTAGTGTTCCAATTTTTCCACATCCTCTCCAGCATTTATCATTCTTCTGTTTTGTCATCTTAGCCAATCTGACTGGTGAGATGTGGTATCTCAGAGTTGTTTTGATTTGCATTTCTCTAATCAAAAGTGATTTAGAGCATTTTTTCATATGCTTATAGATATCTTTAATTTCTTTCTCTGAAAACTACCTGTTCATATCCCTTGACCATTTATCAATTGGGGAATGACTTGTATTCTTATAAATTTGACTTAGTTCTCTGTATATTTTAGAAATGAGGCCTTTATCAGAGACACTGGTTATAAAAATTCTTTCCCCATTTTCTACTTCCCTCCTAATCTTGATTACATTGGCTTTATTTGTACAAAAACTTTTAATTTTAATGTAATCAAAATTATCCATTTTGCATTTCATAATGTTATCTATCTCTTGTTTGGTCATAAAGCCTTCTCTTCTCCATAAATTCTGACAGGTAAACTATTCCTTGCTCTCCCAGATTGCTTACAGTATCAGCCTTTATATCTAGATTGTGTACCCATTTTGACTTTATTTAGGCATATGGTGTAAGATATTGATCTATGGGAACGGCTAGGTGGTGCAGTGAGTAGAGTGCCGGTCCTGGAGTCAGGAGGACCTGAGTTCAGATCCAACCCCAGACACTTAATACAAAAAAACTAGCCGTGTGACCTTGGGCAAGTTACTTAACCCCAATTACCCTCTAAAAAGCAAAAAAAAAAAAAAAAGATATTGGTCTATGCCCTGTTTCTGCCATACTATATTCCAGTTTTCCCAGCAGTTTTTGTCAAATAGTGAGTTCTTATCCCAGAAGCTGGAATCTTTGGGTTTATCAAACAATAGATTACTATCTTGACTATTATTACATTTTTATTATTACAATACTATTATATTACTAATTATTACATTGACTTCTGGGTCTCAAGTACCTAATCTATTCCACTGATCCACTACTTTATTCCTCAGTCAGCACCAAGTAGTCTGATGACTGCTACTTTATAATACAGTTTAAGATCTGGTATGGTTAGGCCACCATCCCTAGCATTTCTTTTCATAATTCCCTTGATATTCTGGACCTTTTGTTCTTCCAGATGAATTTTGCTACTATTTTTTTTCTACACATACCCATTTGTTACTTTATCTTGGTATATGGTATAAGATATCGGTCTATGCCTAGTTTTTGTCATACTATTTTCCAGTTTTCCTAGCAGTTTTTTTAAATAGTCAGTCCTTATCCCAGATGCCAGAGTCAGGGTTTATCAAACAGTAGATTACTATAAACATTGACTTCTATCTCTTGTGTATCTAACCTATTCCACTGATGTATCACTATATTTCTTAGCCAATACCCAATAGTTTTTATGATTGCTGTTTTATAATATTGTTTTAGATCTGCTATGACTAGGCCATCTCCCTTTGCATTTGTTTTTCATTAATTCACTTGATATTCTCGACCTTTTGTTCTTCTAGATGAATTTTGTTATTTTTTCTAGCCGTAGAAAATAATTTTTTGTTGGTTACATTGGTATGGTACTGAATAAGTAAATTAAGTTGGGTAGAATTGTCATTTTTTTTTTTTACTGTATTATCTCAGCCTACCTAGGAACAACTGATATTTTTCCATTTGTTTAGATCTGACTTTATTTGTGTGAAAAGTGTTTTGTAATTCATATAGTTACTGGGTTTCTCTTGGCAGATAAACTTCTAAGAATTTCATAATGTCTACAGTAATGGTAAATGGAATTTCTCTTTCTATCTCTTGCTGTAATATATAGAAATGCCACTGATCTATGTTGGTTTATTTTATATCCTGCAACTTTCCTAAATTTGTTAATTATTTCAAGTAGTTTTTTTTTTTTTTACAATTTCTATTTATTTATTTTAAAGCAGTTGGGGTTAAGTAACTTGCTCAGGGTTATACAGCCAGTTATTTCTGGGTATGGTGCTAAGTATCTGAGCCCGGATTTGATCCCAGGTCATCCCAACACTGGAGCTGGTGCTCTTACTTGCTGAGCCACCTGGCCGCCCCTATTTCAAGTAGTTTTTCAGTTGATTCTCCAAGTATACCATATCATCTGCAAAAAGGGATAGTTTTTTTGTTTCTTCATTGCCTATTCTAATTCCTTTGATTTCTTTTTCTTTTCTTATTGCTAAAGGTAACAATTGCTAAAGCTACAATATTAAATAATAGAAGAGATAATGGACATCTTTGCTTCACCCCTGGTCTTATTGGGACAACTTCTATCTTATCTCCACTGCATATAATGCTTGCTGATGGTTTTAGATAAATACTACTTATTGTTTTAAGTAAAACTCCATTTATTCTTATGCTCTCTAGTATTTTTAATAGGAATGGTTGGTGTATTTTTTTCAATAGCTTTTTCAGCATCTATTGAGATAATCATATGATTTCTATTAGTATTATTACTGATATGGTCAATTATACTGATAGCCTTCCTAATATTGAACCAGTCCTGCATTCTTGGCATAAACCTAACCTGTTCATAGTATATTATCCTTATGATAAATTGCTGTAATTTCTTTGTTATTTTTTTATTTAAAATTTTTGCATCATTATTCATTAGGGAAATTGATCTGTCATTTTTCCTCCTATTTTGTCTCTTCTTGGTTTAGGTATCACCATATTTGAGTCATAAAAATAATTTTTTAGGACCCTTTCTTTGTCTTTTGTTTTTACAAATAGATTATGTGGTATTGGATGTAATTGTTCTTTGAATGTTTGGTAGAATTCACTTGTAAATCCATCTGGCCCTGGAAATTTTTTCTTAGGGAGTTCATTGATGTTCAATTTCTTTTTCTAAAAAGGTATTATTTAAGTATTTTATTTCCTTTTCTGTGAATCTGGGCAATTTATATTTTTTTGCAAATATTCTTCTATTTCATTTAGGTTGTCATATTTAGTGGCATAGAATTGGGCAAAATAGCTCCTAATTATTGTATTAATTTCCTCTTTCTTGGTGGTGAATTCGCCCTTTTCATTTTTGATTCTAGTAGTTTGGTTTTCTTTTTTCTTTTTTTAATTAAATTAAACCAAAAGTTTATCCATTTTACTGCTTTTTCCATAAAACAAGCACTTAGTTCTATTTTTTAGGTCAATAGTTTTCTTACTTTCTTTTTTTTTTTTTAAAGCAATTGGGGTTAAGTAACTTGCTCAAGGTTACACGGCCAGTTTTTGTGTGGAGGTGTGTATGGGTGTGAAGTATCTGAGGTGGAACCAATTCCAAGTCTCCCAGTGCTCTGACTCACTGCGCCACCTGGCCACCCCTCTTACTTTCAATTCTATTAATCTCTCCTTTGATTCTCAGAATTTCTAATTTGGTATTTAGTTGGGGATTTTTAACTTGTTCCTTTTCTATCTTTTTTTAGTTGTATGCCCATTGATCTACTCTTTCTCAATTTTATTCGTGTAAGCATTTAGAGATATAAAATTTTCCTGCAGAACTACTTTGACAGCATCCCATAAATTTTGATATGGTATATCATTATTTTTTTTTTCTTTTTGATGAAATTATTGATTGTTTCTCTGATTTGTTATTTGACCCACTGATTCTTTAGGATTAGGTTATTTAGCTTCTAATTCATTGTGTCTATCTTTCCATGGCCCTTTATTATGCATAATTTTTATTGCATCATGATCTGAAAAGGATGCATTTAATATTTCTGCTTTTCTGCATTGGGTTGTGAGGTTTTTATACCTTAATAAGTGATCAATTTTTGTGTAGGTGCCATGTTCCTCTGAGAAAAAAAGGTAGATTCCTTTCTACCTCCATTCACTTTTCTCCAGAGGTCTACCATATCTAACTTTTCTAAAATTCTATTCACTTCCTTAATGTCTTTCTCATTTATTTTGTGGTTAGTTATCTAATTCTGAGGAAGATTGAGGTCCCACACTAGTACACTTTTGCTGTCTATTCCTTCTTGTAACTCACTTAACTTCTCTTTTAAAAATTTGAATGGGGAAATAGAGTGGGGGGAAGGGGGGAAGGGGCAGTGGAGTCAAAATGGCAGAGTAGAAGCAGGACCTCTCCAAGGCTCCGGCTTCCACCTTCCCCAATCCATGTAAAAAGGGCACTCAAAACAAACTTTGGAGCTGCAGAACCCACAAAATGACACAGACAAGCTAACCTCCTGCTGAGGACAGCCTGGCAGGCTGGCAGGAATGGGCCAGTGCAGCGCTCTGGGAGCTGAGCCCAGCCCCACGCCAAGGCTTTAGCCCCAGGACAGGCCTGACCAGCCTCCAGCTGGAGGGACTCCATATCAGCAGCTGTGGCCGTTTCCAGATTTCTCAACACATAGATGCGAAGGACAAAGTGAGAGTTCTGTGCAGTCTGTACTTTGGGACCCAGTAAGTGGGAGTGCATGGCTTTTGCCCTGGGGCGAGAAGCCGCTGAGATGTCGGCACAGCCAGCAAGCAACACGTGGCGGCTTCAGCTCTTGGCCTACAGAGTGTAGGGGGACCAAGCACCAGTCTGAGGGGTAATCACTCTTGCTTTAACCTGCTTGGATCTGGATTGCAGTCTAGGGTGGAGGTCCTGGGGTGGGTGTCCAGCTTGCCAGAGTGTGTGGAGACCTCAGAGAGGGCAATCATCTAATATCTCCAGCAGCTGAGAAAAAAACCCAGCATTTGGTACAAAGCTCCCATGTCTGGTAGCAGAGTCTTACTGTGGCAAAAAGCCCAGGGGTCAAGTGACTGAGGGACAACATGACCAGGCAAAGGAAACAAAGCAGACAGAAGATTCCAACATTAGACTCCTATTTTGGGGACAAAAAGGATCAAAGCTTGGAACAGGAGGAAGACAGTGAAGTCAGAACTCCTGCACCAAAAGCTTCAAAGGAAAATACAAGCTGGTTACAGGCCATAGAGGACCTTAAGAAGCAGATAAGAGAAGTGGAGAAAAATTGGGAAGAGAAATGAGAACGATGCAAGAAAATTATGAAATGAGAATCAACAGCCTGACTGGGGAAAATCACACCTTTAAAAATAGACTAACCCAAATAGCAAAAGAGGCTCAAAAAGGCAATGAAGAGAAGAAAGCCTTAAAAAGTTGAATTTGCCAGATGGAAAAAGAATCTCAAAAGCTCAATGACGAGAATCATTGCTTCAGAATTAGATTGGAGCAAATGGAAGATAATGACTTTATGAGAAATCAAGATGCTGTTAAACAGATCCAAACAAATGAAAGAATAGAAAGCAAGGTGAAATATCTCATGGGAAAAACCACTGACCTAGAAAATAGATCCAGGAGAGACAATTTAAAAATTATTGGACTACCTGAAAGCCATGATCAAAGTAAGAACCTAGAAATCATCCTCCAGGAAGTTCTCAAAGAAAACTGCCCTGATGTTTTAGAACCATAGGGCAAAATAGAGGTTGAAAGAATCCACCAATCACCTCCTGAAAAAGAAAACTCCTAGGAATATTATAGCCAGGTTCTGAAATTCCCAGATCAAGGAGAGAATATTACAAGCAGCCAGGAAGAAACAATTTGAATATTGTGGAAACACAATCAGGATAACCCAGGATCTGGAAGCTTCTACACTGAGGGATCGAAGGGCTTGGAATATGATATTCTGGAGGTCAAAGGAGCTGGGATTAAAACCAAGAGTCACCTATCCAGTAAAACTGAGTATCATGTTTCAGGGCAAAATATGGTCATTCGGTGGAATTGAGGACTTTCAAGCATTCTTGATGAAAAAATCTGAGTTGAATAGAAAATTTGACATTCAGATACAAGAAGTAAGAGAACCATGAGAAGGTAAACAGGGAAAAGAAATCATAAGGAACTTATCAAAGTTGAACTATTAACATTCCTACATGGAAAAACAATAATTGTAACTTATGAAACTTTTCTCAGTAGTTGAAGGGAATAGAAATATATATCTGTCTATATATGAGGGTATATGGGCATATGAATACATATGTGAATGTGTGTATACATGTTTACAGGTATACATAGATAGAGGGCACAAGACCAATTTAACAGGAAAGGGATGATACTTAAAAGGTGAAATTAAGAGGTGAGCGAGGAATATAATGAGAGGAGATGGGGAGAGACAGAATGGGGTAAACTATCTTATATAGAAGAGGCAAGGGAAAATGGTTACAATGGAGGGGAAGAATAGGAAGGCAAAAAGGAATGGGTCAACCTTATTCTCCTTGAATTTGGCTTGAGGAGGGAATGAAATACACATTAAATAGGGTATCTCACCCTAAGGAGAGTAGATGGGGAGGGGATGAGAGGGGGGATGATGGAAGGGAGGGCAGGCTGTGGGGGAGGGAAGTTGGAAGCACCCACTTTTGAAAAGGGACGGGATCAAAGTAGAGAATAGAACAAGTGGGTGGGAGGTGGGATAGTAGGGAGGGAAATATAGCCAGTCTTTTACAATATATATACTATGTTATTGTTTTGCATTAGCCACACATGTACAACCTATACCGAACTGCTTATCTTCCCAGTAAGGGTGGGTGATAAGGGAGGAAGGGAATGAATCTGGAATTCAAAGTTTTAAAATGAAATATTTAAATATATGTACTGTTATTAGTACTATTTTACATGTAATTGGGAAATAAGATATACAGGCACTGGGGCATAGAGATCCACTGGAAAAGTCAAAAGTGGTATGGGAGAAAATATGGGAGAGAGAAAATTGGAGGAGGGGATATCCTGTGGGATTGCTATTTTGGGGTGGGGGGTAGGGGAAAAACAGGGAGAAAATTTGTAACTCAAAATCTGGTGGAAATGAATGATGTAAATCAGAACTTAATAAAGCATTTGAAAAAAAAAGAATTTGGTGGGGGGGGTGGTGGAACCAAGATGGCAGAATGGAAGCAGTATCTTTTCTAAGTCCCTCCATGAATCTGGTCACTAAACTTTAAAAAGTGAATCTGAACGGATTTTGGAGTGTCAGAATACACTGGGTGACAGAGCATGGCAGAATCCAGCCCAGGAAAGTGCCCACATAGGTCCGGGCAGGGGGAGCACAGAGCACATGGGGGTTGCAGCAGCTTGGACAAGAGAGCAGACTAAAGCAGAGAGAGAAGGAGCCCCAGCTGGTGGACTCACCCACCCCAAGGGCGATTCGAAGCCATCTCACCAGCATCTCACCAAGGGTTGGGAGGATCCATTGGCGCTGGGTAAGAGAGGGCTTGGGGCCCCCAGCAGAGACAGCAGCTTCTTCTGGGGCTATCAGCCCCCAGCCTGGAAGTTTAGAAACTGCTTGCCTGACTTTCCAGAGCCTAGGATGATAAAGTGAACTCTGGCTGCTCCAATTCCCGCTCCCTGACCTAGAAAACCCAGAGATAAGTGTCCCACCCAGAGTGAAATCCTGAGACAGTGGAAATAGCCTTGGGCTTGGGAGTCATTGAGAAGGGGTGTAACTGAGGCAGCAAGGAGTCTGAAGAGAAGAGGAGGAGGGTTCCCAATAAGCCCTACCTCACCTGACCAGCAAAAGCCTGCTGGAGTGGTAGCCCAGGCGCATAGAGGCAGAAATCTGGAGTGGCCAGACCACCTCTCCTCCACAGAGTACTCTGTGAGCATCAGCATAACTTAACGGAAACATTGAGAGCCCTTGCCTTGGACTCAATCTACACACCCAGAGGCTACAGCGCACAAAGCCAAAAACCAGGCATCTAGCTCCCAGCCTGAGAAATTAGGAAATAGGAAGTTACAATGGGAAGGAAAGAAGCTGAGAAGGAGAAGGGGAACACAAGTAAATTGATTAGAGCTTATTATAGCGAGTAAGAACAACCAAATACAGAGGACAACATGGACCCTATACTCACACCTGAGACCACAGAAGGAAATATGAACTGGTCTCAAGCCCAAAAAGCATTCTTGGAGGAGCTCAAGAAAGATTTTGAAGGCCTTATTAGGGAGGCAGAAGACAAATTTAAATCTACAGTGACCAAATTGGAAAAAAGTTTCACTGAAGAAAACAAATCCTTAAAAAAGTAAAATTAGTGAAGTAATTGGAAAAAATACCTCCCTAAAAAAGGACCTTCAAAAACCACCTGAAGAGAATAATTTACTAAAACACAGAATCAGTCAAATTAAAGCTCAGGTCTCTATGATGCTCCAAGAGTCAATCAAACAAAACATGAAGATTGAAAAATTGGAAGAAAGTGTAAAATATATCACTGGAAAAACAACTGACCTAGAGAATAGATCCAGGAGAGATAACTTAAGAATTATTGATCTACTGGAAAGTCATGATGAAAAAAAGCAGCCTGGACAACATCCTCCAAGAAATTGTCAAAGAAAACTCTCCTGAAGTCCTGGAATCAGAAGATAAAACAGTTATTGAAAGAATTCACTGGACTCCCCCTGAAAGAGATCCTAAATTGAAAACTCTAAGAAATACAGTAGCCAAATTCCAGAATTACAAGATTAATGAGAAAATACTGCAAGCAGCCAAAAAGAAACAATTCAAATATTGTGGAACTACAGTAAGTATCACACAAGACCTAGTAGCTTCTACATTAAAAGATCGGAGAGATTGGAATTTGATATTTCGTGGGGCAAAAGAGCTAGGACTGCAACCCAGGATTAACTACCCAGCAAAACTGAGCATAATCTTTCAGGCAAGGAGATGGTCATTTAACTAAACAAGGGACTTCCAGACTTTCCTGATGAAAAAGCCAGAGCTCAGTGGAAAATCTGATCTCCAATTACAAGACTCAAGAAAGACATAAAAAGGTAAACAAGGAAAACACACACTCACACATATACACATGCACACACCCACACCCACCCACACATGCACACAACTTGGGATTCAATAAGAGCAAAATATTCACATCCCTATATGAGAAGCTGATAACTGTCAATATCGAAATTTATATGATTATCATGACCCTTAAAAGGGTTATACATAGATAGAGGATGTGGGTATAAAAGAACTAACCTGATGATAAAAACAAACTTTATAAAGGGGGTCAAAGGGACTGCAATGGGATAAAAGGAAAGGATAAGACAGAAAAAGGTAAATTATGCCATATGAAGAGGCATAAAAACACACTATAGTAGAGGGGAAGGAAAGAGGGAGAGGAACATCATTTGAACATTATTCTTACTGGTTCTAGTTCAAAGAGGGATCACCATAATCAGTTAAGTTTAAGATTCTAATATGAAAATACACAAAAACTCATTAAATAGAGTCAAAGAAGGGAGGGAGAGGAGCACTGTATGAAATTTACTCTCATTGGTTTGGGGTCAAAGGGGGAATAACATACTCTGATAAGTATAAAAATCTATTGTGTCCTATAGGCAGTAGGAGGGTAAGGGAGGGATGAAAAGAGGAGGGAATTAAAGGAGAGGGAAATAGTAGTAAGGGGAGAGGGTAGGTAAAGAAGGGGGGGGTTACTGGGAAGGAACACTGAGGGAGGTGGTGGTCAAAAGGAAAACCCTCAAGGAGGGGAAGGGAGAAGGAAGAACAAAATCATAAGCAGGGGAGAGAATAGGATAGAGGGGAAGGGACAGATAGTCATCGTTACTGTTAATGTGAATGGGATGAACTCTCCCATAAAACAGAGGCAGATAGCAGAATGGATTAAAACCACAATCCTACAATATGCTGTCTACAAGAAACACATTTAAAACAAAGGGATACCCACAGGGTAAAGGTAAAAGGCTGTAGTAGAATATATCATGCCTCAGCTAAAGTAAAAAAAGCAGAGGTAGCAATCTTTATCTCAAATAAAGCAAAAGCAAAAATAGATCTAATTAAAAGAGATAATGAAGGAAACTATATCCTGCTAAAAGTCACCATCAAGAATGAAGCAATATCATTACTTAATATATATGCACCAAGTGGTATAGCATCCAAATTCCTAGAGGAGAAGTTAAGGGAATTAGAGGAAGAATTAGATAGCAAAACTATACTAGCCGGGGATCTTAATCTCCCCCTCTCTGAACTTGATAGATCTAGCCTCAAAATAAACAAGAAAGAAGTTAAGGAGGCAAATAGAATTTTAGAGAGGCTAGATATGATAAATCTCTGGACAAAACTGAATGGGGATAAAAAGGAATATACTTTCTCCTCAGCAGTTCATGTCACATACTCTAAAATCAACCATGTTTTAGGGCATAAAAACCTCACAATTCTGTGCAGAAAGGCAGAAATATTAATGCATCTTTCTCAGATCATGATGCAATAAAAATTATATGCAATAAAGGGCCATGATAAGACAGACTAAAAACTAATTGGAAATTAAACAATTTAATCCTAAAGAATGAGTGGGTCAAACAAGTAATTATAGAAACAATCAGTAATTTCATTCAAGAGAATGACAATAATGAGACAACATACCAAAATTTGTGGGATGCAGCAAAGGTAGTTCTTAGGGGAAGTTTTATATCCCTGAGTGCATACATGATTAAATTAGAGAAAAGGTAGGTCAATGAATTGGGCATGCAATTGAAAAAGCTAGAAAAAGAACAAATTGAAAATCCCCAATTAAATACTAAATTAGAAATATTGAAAACCAAAGGAGATATTAATAAAATTGAAATTAGGAAAACTATTGAATTAATAAATAAAACTAAGAGCTGGTTTTATGAAAAAACAAATAAAATTGACAGACCCTTAGTCAATATGATAAAAAAAAGAAAGAAGAAAACTAAATTATGAGTATCAAAAAATGAAAAGGGTGAATCTATCTCCAATGAAGAGGAAATCAAAACAATAATTAGGAATAATTTTTCCCAATTGTATGCACATAAATTCGACAATCTTAGGGAAATGGATGAATATTTACAAAAATACCAGTTGCCCAGATTAACTGAAGAGGAAGTAAATTACTAAAATAACCCCATCTCAGAAAAAGAAATTGAATAAGCCATCAGTCAACTCCCTAGGAAAATATCTCCAGGGCCAGATGGATTTACTAGTGAATTCTATCAAACATTTAAAGAACAATTGATTCCAATACTCTACAAACTATTTGGGAAAATTAGTGAAGAAGGAGTCCTACCAAATTCTTTTTATGACACAAATATGGTGCTGATACCTAAATCAGGAAGAGATAAGACAGAGAAAGAAAATTATAGACCAATTTCCCTCATGAATATAGATGCAAACATTTTAAATAAAATATTAGCAAAAAGACTATAGCAACGTATCTCAAGAATAATACACTTTGATCAGGTAGGATTTATTCCAGGAATGCAAGGATGGTTTAATATTATTGAAAACCTTCAGCATAATTGATCATATCAACAATAAAGCTAGCAGAAATCACATGATTGTCTCAATAGATGCAGAAAAGGCTTTTGAAAAAATACAACATCCATTCCTATTAAAAACACTAGAAAGTATAGGAATAAATGGAGCCTTCCTTAAAGTAATAGGTAGCATCTATTTAAAACCATCAGCAAATATTATATGTTATGGGGATAAGCTAGAAGCATTTCCAATAAGACGAGGAGTGAAACAAGGGTGTCCACTATCACCCCTCTTATTCAATCTGGTACTAGAAATTTTAGCAGTAGCAACTAGAGAAGAAAAAGAAATGAAAGGAATCAAATTAGGCAAAGAAGAGACCAAGCTATTACTTTTTGTAGATGATATACTTAAAGAATCCTAGAGAATCAAGTAAAAAATTACTTGAGACAATAAATAAATTTGGCAAAGTTGCAGGATATATAATAAACCCACATAAATCCTCAGCATTCCTATATATTTCTAATGGAATTCAACAGCAAGAAATAGGAAGAGAAATCCCATTTAAAGTTACTGTAGACATAAAATACTTGGAAATTTACCTGCCAAAACAAACCCAGGACCTATATGATCATAACTACAAAACACTTTTCACACAAATAAAGTCAGATCTAACTTATTGGAAAAATGTCAATTTTTCGTGGCTGGGTCAAGCTAATATAATAAAAATGACAATTTTACCTAAATTAAATTATATGTTTAGTGCCATACCAATCAATTTACCAAAAAACTACAGAGTTTTATAGAGTTAGAAAAATTAGTAACAAAATTCATTTGGAAGAATAAGAAGTCCAGAATATCAAGGGAATTAATGAAAAGAAATGCTAGGGAAGGTGGACTAGCTATACCAGATTTCAATCTGTATTATAAAGCAGCAGTCATCAAAACTACTTGGTACTGGCTGAGGATAGAGTAGTGGATCAATGGAATAAATTAGGTACACGAGATTCAGCAATCAATGACTATAGTAATACATTGTTTGATAAACCCAAAGACTCCAGTTTTGGGGATAAGAACTCACTATTTGAGAAAATCTGCTGGGAAAACTGGAATATAGTATGGCAGAAACTGGGCATAGATCATTATCTAACACATATACCAAAATCAGGTCTAAATGGATGCATGATCTAGATATAAAGGCTGATACTGTAAGCAATCTCGGAAAAGAAGGAATAGTTTACCCATCAGATTTGTAGAGAGGGAAAGACTTTATGACTAAACAAGAATTAGAGAGCATTATAAAATGCAAAATAGATAATTTTGATTACATTAAATTGAAAAGCATCTGTACAAACAAGGCCAATGTAACCAAGATTAAGAGGGAGGTGGGAAATTGGGAAAGAATTTTTACAATCTATGTCTCTGATAAAGGACTCATTTCTAAAATATACAGAGAATTGAGTCAAATCTATAAGTATACAAGTCATTCCCCCAATTGATAAATGGTCAAAGGATATGAACAGGCAATTTTCAGAGAAAGGAATTAAAGATATCTATAAGCACATGAAGAAATGCTCTAAATAACTATTGGTTAGAGAAATGCAAATCAGAACAACTCTGAGGTACCAAATCTCACCAGTCAGATTGGCTAAGATGACAAAACAGGAAAATGACAAATGCTGGAGAGGATGTGGGCAAATTGGGACACTAATGCATTGCTGGTGGAGTTGTAAACTGATCCAACCTTTCTGGAGAGCAATTTGGAATTATGTCCAAAGGGTTATAAATAATTTCATACAATTTGATCCAACAATACCACATCTAGGATTATATCCCGAAGAGACCATAGAAGTGGGAGGAAGACACATATGTACAAAAATATTTATAGCAACTCTTTTTGTGGTAGCAAAGAATTGGAAATTAAGGGGGTGCCCATCAATTGTGGAATGGCTGAAGAAGTTGTGGTATATGCATGTTGTGGAATACTATTGTGCTATAAGAAATGAGGAGCAGATGGACTTCATATTTACCTGGAAAAAGCTTATACAAACTGTGGCTGAGTGAGAAGAGTAGAACCAGGAGAAATTTGTACACAATTACAGACACAATGTATGTGTGATGACCAACTTTGATAGACTGGACTCTTCTCAGCAATGCAGTGATATAAGTCAATCCCAAAAGACTCATGATGGAGAGAGATGTCTACATCCAGAGAAAAAACCAGAAAGAATTGAGTTTGAATCCAGATTAAAGCAAACTACCTGATCTTTTTCTTTTTCTTGTTTGGTTTTATTTCCTCTTTACCATTTTTCATTCCATCTGATACAATCTGTCTTTATCACCTGACTAATTAGTCAATTAGACTAATGTCTAATGAGAAAGTATTTACATATCCTATACTTGACTGTATGCTGCCATGGGGGGCGGGGAGGGGAAGGAGGGGAACAGAATTTGAAACTCAAGGAATTGTGGAATTGAACTTGTAAACTAAAAGTAAACAAACAAATTAATAAAAAAAATAAATTACATAACATTAAAAAAAAGAATTTGGATGCTATACCACTTGGTGCGTATATGCTCATTATTGATATTACTTCATTATTTATGGTACCTTTTAGCAAGATGTAGTTTCCTTCCTTATCTTTTTAAATTAGATCTATTTCTGCTTTTGCTTTGTCTGAGATCAGAATTCCTACCCCTGCTTTTTCTTTTTTTACTTCAGCTGAAGCATACTATATTCTCTCCAACTTTTTGCCTTCACTCTGTGTGTATCTCTCTGCTTCAGATGTGTTTCTTGTAAACAACATATTATAAGATTTTGGTTTTTATTCCTCTCTGTTATCCACCTCTGTTTTATAAATGAGTTTATCCCATTCGCAATCACAGTTACAATTGCTGTGTATTTCCCTCCGTCCTATTTTCTCCCCATTTACATTTTTCTCTCTCTTTTCACCCTGTCCCTCCTCACCAGAGTTTTGCTTCTGACCACCACCTCTCTCAATCTTCCCTCGCTTCTATCAGCCCCCCCCTCTTTTTTTTTCCCATTTCCCCTACCACTTTTGCCTTCCCTTCTATCTACCATCTTCCCTTTTGTTTCCTTTTCTCCTCCAACTTTCCTATAAGGTAAGATAAATTTCTATACCCAACTGAGTGTCTATGTTATTCCCTCTTAGAGTCAAATCTGATGAGAGTAAGGTTCAAACAATGCTCACCCCATTCCCTTGATGTAATTTACCCTCTTTTGCCTTACCTTTTCTCTTCTCCCAGCACATTTTTTCACTCCCTTAATTTCCTTGTTTCATCACACTAAAACCAACTGATACCCACACACTCTGTCTACGTATAACCCCCTTCTAATTGCTTTAATAAAGATACAATTCTCAAGAGTTACACATATCATCTTTCCGTGTATGGACGTAAACAACTTAACCTTATTGAATAACATGGTGTTTTCTATTTATTTACCATTTAATGCATCTCTTGCGTTTTGTATTTGAAGACCAAATTTTCTGTTTAGCTCTGGTCTTTTCAGCAGAAAAGATTAGAAGTCTCTTATTTTTTAATGTCCATCTTTTCCCCAAAAGAATATATTCAGTTTTGCTTGGTAGTTGATTTTTGTTTGTAATCCAAGCCCCTTTGCCTTCCAGAATATCCTATTCCAAGCTGTGGAATAGTGATAGTATTATCCTCTAATGTAGAAACAGTTAAATCCTGTATAATATTGACTGTAGCAACATGATATTTGAATTGATTCTTTCTGGCTGTTTGTATTTTCTCATTGACCTGATAATTATGGAATTTGGCTACAATATTCCTTGAAGTTTTCATTTTGGGATCTCTTTCAGGAGGTAATTGGTGGATTCTTTCAAAGACTATTTTACCCACGGGTTCTAGGATATCAGGGCAGTTTTCCTTCATAATTTCTTGAAAGATGACATCCAGACCCTTTCTTGGATTATGGTTTTCAATTAGTCCAATAATTCTTAAATTATCTCTCCTGGATCTATTTTCCAGGTCAGTTGTTTTTTCCAGTGGGGTATTTTAAGTTTTCTTTTATTTTTTTCATTCTTTTGATTTTGTTTGACTGATTCTTGATGTCTTATAGAATCATTAGCTTCCACTTGCTCAATTCTAATTTTTAATGAATTACTTTCTTCAGTTAGCTTTTGTACCTCCTCCATTCGGCCAATTCTACTTTTTAAAAAGTTACTTTCTTCAGGTGACTTGTTTTTCCATTTGACCAATTGTATTTTTTAAGGAATTATTTTCTTCAGTCAATATTTGTCCTTCCAAGCTGTTGACTCCCTCTTGCATGCCTCTCATTTTTTCCCAAATTTTTCTTCTATCTCTCTTATTAGACTTTTAAAATCCTCTTTGAGTTCTTTCAAGAAAGACTGTTGGGTTTAAAACTAATTCGTATTCCCCTTTGAGGTTTCATGTAGGCATTATGACATTGTTTTGTTTTTCTGAGTTTATGTTTTGATCTTCCATAGTGGTTTTCTATGGTCAAGGTTCTTTTTTGCTTCTTGATCTTTTTTGCCTGTTTCATGGTTTTTAAAGTTGAGCTCTGTTCCTGGGGCACAGGGGGCACTGTCCCAAGCTTCTTGTACTGGGGGCCAAGGACCTGGTCACTAGTTTTGTGCACAGGGGCCTCAGGTGCTGGTGGCTTGCTCACTGCATGGGGTGGCCCAGCCTAGTCATGCCTGTTGTTGCCTGATTTCTGGGGCTGGCAATTTGCCTTTTGCAATGGGGCTGGAGGCCTCACAAGTAGCCTACTGTGCCACTGGTCTGCTGAGCCAAGACTAAGTAATCTCATTTGCTGATCTATGCTGTGGCTAATAGTCTCCCACTAGCTTGCCCCAACACTGTCTGCACTGGGCTGTACTCCCCTTTTACCCAAGTGAAACAGACCTTTCCAGAAGTCCTTATAAGTTATTTTAAGCTGGAAAATAGTTTCACTCCATTTTTTTTGGTAGGTTCTGTCACTCCAGGATTCATTTAGAGGTTTGATTTAATGTTGTTTCCAAAGGAAATTGAGGAGACCTCAGGCAACATCCTGGATCCTCTCCGCCATTGTGGGTCTATCTCCTCCCAGTAAATCATATTGTAACACTCCTTTCTATTAAAAACAAAGAAACAGGGGTGGCTAGGTAGTGCAGTGTGTAAAGCGCCAGCTCCAGAGTTGGGAAGACCTGAGTTTGGTTCCAGCCTCAGACACTTAACACAAAAAAAACTAGCCATGTAACCTTGGGCAAGTTACTTAACCCCAATTGCCCTCCAAAAGGCAAAAAAAAAAAAAAAAGAAAACAACCAAACAACAACAACAACCAAGGAAGGTCCTGATGGTAAACCTGTTTATCACTTTATAGAAGACTTATGCATTATTAATGTTTATGTCATACCCAGGCAGCCAGTAGTGCCCAACTCCACTTCCATCATCTCCTCAATTCCTTGTGAAGCGACCCGCTTTTCTGTGATAGATCTTTGTTCAGATTTTTCTTTTTTATCATTCCCATTCACCAGATCCTTGGTAGCTGTTTGCCTTCACCTGGAATAACACACAATGTATAAGGATTCATCTGCCTCCAGGCCATGTAGAAAGTTCTGCAGTGTTTTCTCAAATCTTATAATAGGACTTAGATTCCATCATTTTTAAAGATTCCTCTTTGGGTCAGTACATGTTAATCTTACTAGTGGCACCCGGTATTACAGTCTGCTGCGATAAGAATCATCATATTCTCCATCAGCTTCATCTAAAGATCCACAAAGTTTCAAAATTAAAAAATGCAGTGACACCTTCCCCAGGTGGAGTATCTCAGTTTCATTCAGGGTCTGCTGGCCCTTGATCTGTTTTCCCAAAGCATGTTGTGGCTCCTCAGCAACAGTTCCTACAACCAAAAGACAATTGTGTCCTATTTTGGGAGCAACGTGAGAGTGTGAACAATGGATTCCAACTGTTGGTGAGATCACTAAACCTCTAGTTTCTCTAACCACAGATTCTGTTTCAGAGTCCTTGCAGTTTGAGCCATAACACCTTACTGCCCTTACAGACCTCAGCTCCAGCACTGTAATACTTGGATTACAGTAAGCCCTTTTCTCTTTTTGGTCATGAACATAAAGAGGTGGCCTGTGGTCTACTAACTCAAATCTTTGGACCCCTGTGGCATACTATTCTACCCAACATAGACACTGTTGATCTGAGGGAAACCCCACCTCCTCTGCCACCTATGAGCTGTGGCTGCCACTTCCCTGCTACTAGAGAAGGCATGTAATCTTGTTTTGGGAACCCCTCTGATAGTTCAGTGCCCCCATGAGGTCAAAGCTTTTTTGCTATGCCATCAAATTCAAGCTTTTTCTTTTTTTTTTTTTGGAGGATCAATTGGGGTTAAGTGACTTGCTCATGGTCACATGGCTAGTTTTTTGTGTTAAGTGTCTGAGGCTGGATTTGAACTCAGGTCCTCCTGACTTCAGGGCCAGTGCTCTATTCACTGTGCCACCTAGCCATGCCTCAAGCTTTTTCTTCTCAGAGATTCTCCAGATAAGAGGTTATTGTGCCAGGGAAAGACAAGGTTACTCTCAAACATTGCTCCATTCTTAACCCAGAAACATTGCTCTCAGACGTACTTACCTCAGGGGAAATTCTCCATGATTATACCTCTGTGGTAGACATGGCCAAAAGGTGTCACAATGACCTTTCTGAAACCCCCTAAAAAATCCTGGCCACATTTTATATGCAGATGGTTCCTCTTTTATGAGGAATGGTCTCTGGTGTACAAATTCTGCAGTAGTTTCTGACCATGACACCGTTTGGGCAGCCTCTTTGTCATCTAACCTCAAGTTTGCTGTCTTGCTGACAGACACAGCATAACCAATCATCTATAGCTATTCCTATTATACCTTTAAAGTTTGTCAAACTGTTGGGATGTTATGGCTGCAGAAGAATTTTCTGACTTCTTGTGGTTAAGTCATTGCCAACACACATATAGATGAATTTCTATCCTTCTTATGGCTTCCTAGTGCTCTGGCCTAGTGGACCTCTGGTCCAATATCCTGCCCACACTAATGGAACTGACCCTGTCCTGAAAGGAAACAACAGTGCAGCTGTTGTTGCAAAATGGGCTGCCTTTGAAGGACCTGTGTATGTGATTCATATTTCTCTTTCTCATAGATTAATGCTGACCTTTCTTGCAATGACTGAGACTACAAAATGGAAACAGTATTTCTGCAACAAGTGGGTGTCTGGGGTATGGGTGACTGAAAAAGGCAAACCCCTCCTCCCTCTTATATTTTACCATCAGTTATGTCTGTCTGCCCATAAGGAGTGGGGAGGCATTTTGGTACACAAGGGATTGTTGATATATTTTGAACAATGTGGGTTGCCCTCCATATTACCCTCATTACTGTATGTATTTGTGCTTCCTCCCTTATCAGGCATTTAATCAACATGTATTCCATGCCAGAAGCCATCCTACAGCTTATGTTCTTTATACACACTTGCAGATTGACCTAAATCTGGCTACTATAGGATCTGCTTCATTATCTTTTATCAGCTCACTCATTGGGTTGGGGATTTTCCTGGTTCTAAGACATTGTGGGTTTTTTTGCTAAAATTATTCTTAAAGAAAGTGTGCCCTTCTTTAACCCTCCAGCTTTTATTGACTCAGACAAATGATCTCATTTCCTTGACCACTGTCATTTCCCAAATTTATTCTCATCTCAGGGGGACACCTAAATTCTATAATCCTTATCACTTTCGGATTTCAGGTGTGGTTGAAATTATGAACAGAGAACTTAGGACCCAGGTTGGTAAATTGTGTGGTGAAATAAGTGGCCTGAAGTACTTCCTCTTGCTTTGTTCTATACTTGTTACAGATGGTGGCGGGAATTCTACCTCTCTCCTTTGGAAATGCTTTCTGGCCACCCTCCAATAAAAGTGAGAAAGTATGTCCTAGTGTATACATAGTTACTGGGAAGAAATACTTCTGTTGCTTCTTATATACAACAACTAGAAAATTGAGGGAACCTCATGACATGGGAGCTGCAGTACAGACTGGGCCATTGGACTTTTTGATACATGATTTTCATCCTGGAGATAAGGTTTATATCAAGAACTTCCAGTGGACCAACAGAATTTAGCCCACTTGGGAAGGCCCATTGCAAGTACTACTAAATACCCTGACTGCAGTCAAGATTGGGGAAAGGATTCCTGGAGACATTGCTCCCACATGAAACCTCTTACTCATATTGTTTCTTGATGTTTTTGCTTTGTTTGCTTTCCATTATCCTGTTTGTATTTCCTCCCCTGTCCACTCCTCCCAGGGGGAATGGGAAGGGCTTAATTTTTTTATTTTTTTGTAGTCCTATGTACTTTATTTCATGCATTTAAAGACATTCTTTTGAAAAGGGTCCATAGGTTTTCCTATAGACATTGCCCAAGGGGTCCAGAAACATAAAAGGATAAGAACTGTGGACTATAATGATTTCTGTTCTGTTCTACCGTGTTTCCCCGATAATAAGACCTATCCCGAAAATAAGCCCTCCCCTTACTGTGTAAGATTCCTCTAAAATAAGCCCTCCCCCAAAAATAAGCCCTATTGAGATTGCTACTGTAGTGAAGGTGATCCTCTGCACTACATGCTACATTACGGTACCCTCTGTATGCGCCGTCCCCCCCCCGGTGAAACGCACGCCGCGCTCCGAGCTGCATCCAATCAGAGCTGCAGCAGTAAGCGCGTCATCTTGTTCTTCCCCAGTGATTTGCTTGCTGGCGCCATGGAAAGCAGTGCCGTGGAGGAGAGCTGAGGCAGGACAACATAAGCCCTCCCCTGAAAATAAGCCCTCTGGTGTTTTTCTTTCCAAAAAAATAATAAGACAGTGTCTTATTATCGGGGAAACATGGTATATTCTATGATGTTGGCTGAGCCAGGGAAGGACGGTGGTTTCAGGATTTCTTTTTTTTCTTTCATTTTTCAAATGCTTTATTAACTTCTGATTTACATCATTCATTTCTGCCAGATTTTGAATTACAAATTTTCTCCCTGTTATTCCCCTACCCACCACCCCAAAATAGCAGTCCCACAGGATATCCCCTCCTCCAATCTGCTCTCTCCCATATCTTCTCCCATATCCCTTTCGACTTTTCCAGTAGGGCATGGTGGATCTCTGTGCCCCAGTGCCTGTATATCGTATTTCCCAATTGCATGTAAAATAGTACTAAAAATAGTATATATACATTTTAAACATTTGATTTTAAAACTTTGAATTCCATATTCAGTCCCTTCCTCCCTTGTCACCTACCCTTACTGGGAAGATAATCAGTTCAGTATAGGTTGTACATGTGTAGCTAATGCAAAACATTAATATAGTATATATATTGTAAAAGACTGACTATATTTCCCTCTCTCCTATCCCACCTCCCACTTGTTCTATTCTTTACTTTGATCCCATCCCTTTTCAAAAGTGGGTGCTTCCAACTTCCCTCCCCCCCCCAGCCTGCCCACCATTCCATCATCCCCCCTCTCATCCCCTTCCCCCCTACTCTCCTGTGGTGTGAGATACCCTATTTAGTGTGTATTTCATTCCCTCCCTGAGCCAAATTCAATGATAATAAGGTTAACCCATTCCCTTTTGCCTTCCTATTCTTCCCCTCCATTGTAACCATTTTCCCTTGCCTCTTCTATATGAGATAGTTTACCCCATTCTGTCTCTCCCCATCTCCTCTCATTATATTCCTCTCTCACCTCTTAATTTCAGCTTTTAAGTATCATCCCTTCCTATTAAATTGGTCCTGTGCCCTCTATCTATGTATACCCATAAACATATATACACACATTCATATATGTATTCATAGTCATAGGCTCATATACCCTCATATATAGACATATATATATTTCTATTCCCTTCAACTATTTTCATACTGAGAAAAGTTTCATTAGTTACAATTGTTTTTCCATGTAGGAATGTTAATAGTTCAACTTTGATAAGTGGCTTATGATTTCTTTTCCCTGTTTACCTTCTCATGCTTCTCTTGTTTCTTGTATCTGAATGTCAGTTTTTCTATTCAACTCTGGTTTCTTCCTCAAGAATGCTTGAAAGTCCTCTATTCCACTGAATGACCATATTTCCCCCTGAAAGATGATACTCAGTTTTTCTGGGTAGGTGAGAAAAGGCTTAATTTTATTAATAAACTACATGGTGAGGGGTGGCTAGGTGGCACAGTGAGGAAAGCACTGGCCCTGGAATCAGGAGGACCTGAGTCCAAATTCGGCCTCAGACACTTAACACAAAAACTAGCCATGTGACCTTGGGCAAGTCATTTAACCCCAAATGCCCTCCAAAAAGCAAAAAACCAAACCAAAATATAGAAAAAATTGAATAAACTCCATGGTGAGGTAGGGCAGGCTTTGTAGCACCTTATAGCTATTGGACTTCATGGACATTGGGTGCATCATCACATACACCAAGGGGAGCCTGACACATGGGAAATGGTTCTTGTCACAAAGAATAGTACCATCCCACAATCAAGGTCTGGGTTTGCCCTATCCTTGACATGGAAATTTGCATTTGTAGCTTTAGCTCAATGTATCTTGGAAGCTCCAAGGAGAAGGTTACTTAAATGGACCAGTCCTAGACCAGGAACTTTTATCTCTCTAAAGAGAGACTACATTTTGTTTAAGATCAATAACTCCTGGGGAGAACAGTATGCCAGGACACAAACTGCCTCAGTAGCTGTTAGTATACTTCTACCACCTTTTCCCTTTGGTACTGCTCAGGACCAAGGCCCCTGTAATGCCTTTGACCTTGGCAAAGTAATTAAATGTATCCCTAATCTTACTTTTCCTAAGATAACTAGAGGTTATAAAGATTATCATATAATTATTCATCTGTGCCAGAGCTTCTTTCAAATAATCATATATATTAATAATCTATAACGATCACATGGACAATACCCCCAAATGTTTCCCTAGCAAACCTTACAAGCAATGGTTTAAACTGCATGAAGTTTAACACCACTTTTGCCAAGGAATTAAGGAGCAAATGTGGGAAGACAGCAAATACAAAGAAACTGAAAAAATGTGCGTGTGGGCTTCCCTGTGCTGGAGGAATGATTCAGTACAGAAGAGTTTAGGCAGAGACAGGCAGGCAACATGAAAAATGAATTGATGGCTGACCTGGGTACCCTTCTTAAATGGAGGTTCTGAGAGGACCTTTCCATTCTGCATTCTCAGCCTCTCCAGTCACAAGGAGGGAGGAGCCCTAGAGTCAAGGAGGAATAAGGAGTTGTGAGTTCCACATTTGATGTGATCTTACAGGAAGATGCAAGTTTATGGGGAGCATGATGAGGTCAAAGGAGTGCAGCCAGTTGGGATATGTGGTAAATGGACATTGACAGATTGAAGAGCACACAGACAAAGGAGATCAAGACATTGATATATCTTGAGATCATGATATATAAAGACTGGTTGAAGAAAATGAGGGTATTTATAGTTTTGGGATGAGGGGGTACTTCTAAATATTTTCAAGAGTTAGAATATCTGTAGTGTGGGAGAGGATAAGATATGTTCTGTTTTGTCCAAGAGGCAAGAACAAGGGGGTATGCAGTTCATGGAATTTGCTAAGAGTCTAGATTAGGCTTATTGTAAATAGAGACTTGCTGACAATTCAGACTGATGGAAAGAGGAATAGGCTTCCTCAAAGGGTAGTGAGCATCCCTGACTAGAGATTTAGGAATGAATGCTGGATGATTTTGCTAGGGAAGCACTCACTTCCCTTTCCCCACTGTCCAAGTTACAAGGAGAAAGGGAAAGAATTATCTCACTCACATCTACTCCTTCTCCCTCTCTGAAATTATACTGTAAACTCACCATCTCTCCTTTTACTTGGGTGGAATTTCCTATTTTTCCTCAATCAAACCATCCTAGACAGCCATCTATACCATGCTGATATGCAGGAAAGTAGTACTGGTCCACTTCTAGAGGGTTTTCCAGTCAAAATGGGAGGGTCTTACAATGGACAGTGTGTGAAATATGAAATCATTTCAGAGTTGTCCCAGCATGTATGCACACACTCATCACTCTGGAGAATATAATTAGAAAGACAATAGAGGAGGAACTTTCTTTAACTCAGTGGATCAAGACCAATAGGCTCTTTTATTTCCTCTGATGCCCTTCTTGCATGATATTGAAAACAAGGCCCTTGAGCACCTGATCTGAAGTGTTGCTGCTGAATGGGATAATTCTGGAAAACAGAAGTATTCTGAGAATTGAAAGGAAAATGAACCTGACATTCTGTTTACTGGGTCTGTGGTGAGAAAGTGGGTAAATACAGTATACTTTTATGTAGGACTACATTTTTCTCTCAGAATACCTAGTCCTCTATGCCCCATATTCCCTTATTGATTTCTCCTATCCCTGGTACAAGCCTTCCCTTCTTTCTCCCTCTCCTTGACGGCTTTCCTATTCAATTTTAATGTATTTGTACAACAAACTTTATGTGTATGTATTGGACCTTTTCTTTCCCAATTCAGAGAAGGATGCGACACATGAGATATCCACATCCACTCCTGATTTTTCATCTTGGCATATTTGTTTTCTCAAGAACTCCAACTGAGAGAAATAGTCAGTTCCTATACTCTTCTTATTCCATTTTTATTCCCTTTTATCTCTTAAAAGAGACAAAATAGAACAAAATGATACCTAGGCCCTGTATTTGGCGTTTCTTCAGGGATTGCACTGCTCAAGCAATGGTCTCCATCTTCAATTCTAATCTATTCTCTTTCCAATTCACTTCCCCCCAGCAGCTCTATTTTCATTTTGCTTAATTTGCTCTGGCTTTATTTCTTTGGGTCATTCTTATAGTCCTTATGGCATAGCCATTCCTTTCTGTGAGGCTTTGCCAATAGAAGGAAGGAAGGAAGGAAGGAAGGAAGGAAGGAAGGAAGGAAGGAAGAACCAACAGTTGGTTAAAGACCAACAGTGCATCGCACACTATGCAATACACTTTACAAATCTTATCTCATTTGATGCTCACAATAATTCTGGGAGGTGGGAGCTATTATCATAACTATTTAAATTTGAGGAAACTGAGGCAGCTAAGGGGCAGTTAGGTGGCACAGTGAATAGAGTGCCGAGTCTGGATTCAGGAAAATTCGTCTTCCTGAGTTCAAATTGGGCCTCAGACACTAACTAGCTGTGTGACCCTGGGCAAATTACTTAACCCTGTTTGCATCAATTTCCTCATCTGTAAAATTAACTGGAGAGGGAAATGAAAAACCACTCCAGTATCTTTGCCAAGAAAACTCCAAATGAGGTCACTGAATGTTGGAAATGACTGAAATGACTGAACAATAATAAAAAGGCATGTAGACGGTAAATGACTTGCCCAGGGTCACACAGATAATATCTCACACCATATTTGAACTTATGATTTCCTGATTCCAGACCCAGTACTCTAGCTACTTCACCATCTGGGTGCCTTATATTTTTGTGATGGTATTTTCTTCTTCTGGGTTCAACTTTGGGGTTCTCTTAACTCATGGTATTTCTTCATAATATTGAGAGCTGTCTTCTGCTCACTTATGTCTACAGCATAAGTTTCTAGATTGTGATTTTGTGCCAGGACCAGGCTCTTGTACTCTTGCATTGGGTAGGCAGGCCATCTGTTCCTTTCCCCCTGGAAATGTCTGGATACTGCTGTCATTGTCCTATACTTCTGGATGGGATAGCTGAGAACAAGCCCACCTTCTGCTGTAAACACTGGCTTCTGCCTCCTTCTCCTGAAGTCTCATGGCAGATATTGACCCAGACTCTATCACTCTTTCCTTCTTCTGCAGTTCCCAACTGGGACTCTTTCTCTTGTTATGACTCTGAAAGGCCCCAGTGACGTGGTAGACTGTGCTGGTTTCAGTGTTCCTGGAAACTCCCTTCCTTCCCACCACCCCAATATATTTGGGCTATCTGGGCACTGTCCTGGTCCTGTTTCTGGCTATGCCTATAGCAGGAACGCTGGCTTTGAGCCATATGGAAGGCCCCAGAGAGGAACACACTGCCAAACCCTGTAACCCTACACAGTGCACCAGAGTAAAAATGGTTAACCCAATTGTGTTTACATGTGTATGTGTGTATGTGTGTATATATATATATATATATTCCAAATATATATATATAATTAATTAAATGATATATTTAAATGGTTGACAAGAATTAGAACAATGAAATTATTTCTGAGTGGAAAAATTTGCCAATTTAGATTTGTTAAAAAAAAAGAGGACACCAGAAATCCTTCTCCCATCTTGCACTATTTGTTTTTGGACTGGATAAAGTGAGGTTGGGAGGAAAGAAGAGCTTTTTAAATGTCTCTTTGGTTTGAATTTTTTTTTTTTTTTGTGGTTCAAAGTGTCATTTTGTGTGTTGGGACCAAACACTTTTCAAAATAAAATTCACAAGCCAGCATAAAAAGAAAGAAGCCAATAGATTTGGCAACTATGTAGTATATGAGATGACAGTGAGGAGTTAAAAATGACAATGAGGTTGTGAACCTAAGGTCATATTCTAACTTTTATTGTGCCTACAACAGGCCATTCAGGCTCCATTTACCAATCACTCAGTTAAAGAGTTTACATTTGAATCTAGAACCTTTAATGAAAAAACAACAGTTTATATTTGAATCCTAACCCTAGGTAATTATATTTTAATCCTAGGCAATAAAAATAGAGTATAGCTTATCAAGTAGGGGAGTGGCATAGTTAGCCTTGGACCTCAGAATAATCACCTTGGTAGTTGTACAGTTAATGTATAGGAGGGGGAACTGATGAGTCTGTGAGACCAATTAGAATGCTGCTCTAACAGTGCAAACAATGGGTGATGAACTAGGGCAGCAGATGTGCAAGCAGGGAAAAGGGGACTCATGAGAGATACTGGGGAAGAAGTCACTAGATCTGGCAACTGAGTGGGCGCATAGGGTAAGCAACAATAGGAGATTGTAAACTTGGGTAACTGGCAGGATGGTGGTACCCTCAACCAATAAAAGGGAAGATCAGAAGAGGGGCAGGTTTGGGGGGTAGGATAATGAGGGCAGTTTTTTAAATGTTGAGTTTGCAATGTATATGGGACATCAGATTCTAAATGAGTAGCAGGCAGTTCATGATGTGGAGTTAGAAGTCAGGAGAGAGACTAAGGCTGGAAAGAGACTAAGGCTTTGTTAGTTGTCAGCTTGGGCACAATCATTAAACATATGGGAACTACTGAAGCATAGTAGGAAGAGAGCCAGCTGAAGAGCCCAGAAGATCAGAGTTCAAATCCTGCCTCAGATACAAACTGCCTGTATTCCCTTAGGTGAGTTCCTTAGCCTCTCAGTTTCCCAGGACAACTCTGCATGAATGAAAGATTAGAGGTGGCACTTTATTGGTGGAGGGAGCTCTCTATAATAATTGACTTAGGTCTGGGAAAAAGTAAACTATTATTATTATTATTAGAGCTATATGCCATTGGCTCTCAATCTGGACTTCCTTTCTTTGATCTTTTAAAAAATTTTTATTGTGTCCCTAAATCTGGCTAATAAGCACTTTAGGCTAAAATTTGCAAGTCCTACTTTTCTCCTTGTTGTTTTTTTTTCTGTAAAGTTCTCTTAACATTCCCTTCTGTTTGTTTGAAAATGCTTTCATTTCCTGTTCTTCAGCCTGCCCTGTCTCACCGTTTGAAGCCCTCCCCAGTGTTGTGGAATAATTAGACTCCAAGCAAATGAAGCTTGTGTCCTCTGGAAGGCTATCTGCACCAGCATCTACAAAGAAAGAGGGGCTTAGATAGATAAGTCCCTGAATCTGTGAGGAGAGCAGACTACGTGTGACCTGGAGAGCAAGGTTGGTGGGGAGTGAAGGGCTGAAGGCATCCTAAGGGAGGGGAGAAACAGAGAGAGAGGATAGAGTTGAGACTCAGTGAGCCACAGGAAGAGTGTAAGGGACTCCTAGTAGGGACTTTAGGGACAATCTAGGCCAATCTGCTCATTGTGAAAATGGAGAACTAAGTCTTAGAGAAGAGAAAGGACTGACTTTGCATTAATAGTGGAGCCAGTCTTCAGAGTGAGTGTCAAAGAAACAGAGATCAAAGGAGGAACAGTTAATCAATCATTAAGCATTTATTAGGTCTCTGCTATGTGCCAGGTACTGCGCTATGTGCTAGAGAGACAGAGACAATAATGAAAGTGTTTGTGCTTGTAGGAGAAAGTGAGAAAAAGAGATAAGAAGATAGATCTAAGAGTGGAGACACATAGGTCAGGAGCCTGGCATGACAGATATATAAACAGAAAGATAGAGAGAGAGAGACAAAAATAAGTTTGGGAGAAGAGGGAGAATGGGAACAAGGGGCAGTAGGAGAGAGAGAGAGAGAGAGAGAGAGAGAGAGAACACTTTAACAGAAAGATATGTAGTAAAGAAAGAAGACAAAGAGGAAGATAAGCAGGTAGCAAAAGACTGAGAGAAAGGCAGAAAAGAGAGATACAGAGAGGAGTTTTGTTGGAGTCAGATTAATCAGGGAATGAGGGAGATCAGAAGGTTTGGGGAGCTCAGGTGGGTCAGGGATCTTGGGTCACAGGTTTCAAGACTTTCAGGCAGGTGTGTGCTTCAGGAGAGGGGGCACAGGGGCACCTAACTGACCCCCAGGTAGAGTATTAATGCATTCTCTCTTCCATTTTCCCTGCTCCTCCTCACCAGGACCCACACCTTTAAAATCTTTCTATGAGAGATTCACTTATGTTTGGCTCTGCAGGGCTTTGCCATGTTCCCCTTCACTCAGAAAAGTTATCTTTGGTCCTTTCTTGCTTGGTTGGGCTTGTTAGAGCAGGTTCGTTTATTTCCTCTGATGCCATGTCTTCTGCCCTTCCTGGGAAAGAGAGAGAGTCTGAAAAAAGGAATCAAATCTCTGTGTGTTTGGAGTTTGCCTGTATATAGGCATGCAATTCTTGTCTACAAACTAGGACTTAAATTTGTTGTTATGGGAGTGGAGGATATTACAGGAAGGGAAGAGGGGGTAGATCATCACAGATGTTCCCCATTCCACCCCTTCCTTCTATTTTGTGATTTCCCAACATTTCCCAGAACGAACACTACCATTTGGATTCAAAAAACATCATCAAACCCCACAACAGTAGTTATGTTATCAATATCCACCGATTAAGAAAATACATGAATAACATTGGGGGTTGGAGCTAAGATGAAGAAGAAAAAGCAGCAATTCACTTGAGTTCTCCCCCAAACTCCTCTGAACACCTTTAAATAATGCCCTAAAAATTCCTGGAGTGGCAGAACCCACAGAAGGATGATGGGGAAATAATTTTCCAGTGAAAGACAGTTTAAAATGTTGGCAGGAAAGGTTTGTCATAGCTGGGTGAGAGTGGAGTACAGTCCAGTGTTGGCCATGCCAGTGCAGACCAGGCCCCAGGAAACCAGGAGCAGGTCTTAGAAGTCACTGTGGCAGTGGCAGTGTTTACTTCCAGAACTCTCAACCTACAGATAGTAAGGGGGTTGAAAACTGATCAGAAAGAGATCATAGGGGTTTCTTGGCTGACACTGGGGGCAGGACTCTATTGCTTTGCTTATACTAAGATCTGGATTGCAGTCCTAGGTGGTAATCTCCAGGAAAAGAGGACCATTAACACACCAGAACTTGTGGCCAAATTGTAGGGAGGCCCCTCACCACAGTTCCAGGGCAGAAAAGAGTACTTGTGGTCACTCACAGACCAGAGCACAGACCAGAGAGTATCAAACACCTAGCCTTTGATCATACCACCTTGGAAGAACTCAAAATTTGCAGGTCCCTAGAAGTATCTCTGTCAATAGCTGCACAAAACCCTCGAAGCTTAGGATAATGCACCTTCCACTCTGTAAACAGTGTCCTACTTTAACTAAGAGTTAAAAGTCAAGAAATAGATTAGAAAATGAGCAAACAACAGGAACAAAAAGTGTTCTAGCCATAGAAAGTTACTATGATGACAAGGAAGATCAAAATACTCAGAAGACAACAAAGTCGAAGCTCCAACATCCAAAACCTCCAAGAAAAATATGAATTGGTCTCAGGCCATGGAAGAGCTCAAAAAAGATTTTGAAAATCAAGTAAAAGAGGTAGAAGAAAAATTTGTAAGAGAAGTGAGAGTAATGCAATAAAATCATGGGAAAAAAGTCACAGCTTGGTAGAGAAGACACACACACACAATACTGAAGAAAATACCACCTTAAAAAATAGAATAGGCCAAATGGTAAAAAATGTACAAAAAGTCAATGAGGAGAAAAATGCTTTGAAAAGCAGAACTGGACAAACATAAAGAAAGACACAAAAATTCTCTGAAGAAAAAAACTCCTCAAAAAGTAGAATTGGCCAAATAAAAAGGAGTTTAAAAACTCACTGAAGAAAATAATTCCTTAAAAATTAGAATTGAGGAAATGGAAGCTAATGACTTTATGACATTGGGGGTTGGAACCAAGATGAAGGAGAAAACAAGAAACAATAAAATGAAACCAAAAGAATGAGAAAACAGAAGACAATATATAATACCTCACTGGAAAAAAACAACTGACCTGGAAAATAGATCCAGGAGAGATCATTTTAAAATTATTGTGCTATCTGAAAGCCATAATTAAAAGGAGAGCTTAGATATCATCTTTTTAAAAATTGTCAGAGGCGGCCAGGTAGCACAGTGAGTAAGAGCACCAGCTCCAGTGTTGGGATGACCTGGAGATTGAATCCCGGGCTCAGACACTTAGCACCCACCCAGAAACACCTGGCCGTGTAACCTTGAGCAAGTTACTTAACCCCAATTGCTTAAAAAAAAATTGTCAAGGAAAACTGCCCTGATATTCTAGAACCATGGGGCAAAATAGACATTTAAAAAATCCACTGATCACCTCTTGAAAGTAATCCCAAATTAAAACTCCCAGGATTATTTATAACCAAATTCTAGAGCTCTCCGGTCAAGGAGAGAATATTGCAAGCAGTCAGAAAGAAACAATTCAAGTGTCATGCAGTCATGGTCAGAATAACATCAAATTTAGTGACTTCTACATTAAAGAATCTAAGGGCTTGGAATATGATATTCTGGAGGGCAAAGGAGCTAGGTTACAACCACAAATCTCTTACTCAGTAAAACTGAGTATAATCCTTCAGGGAAAAAAATGGATATCCAATGAAATACAGTACTTTCAAACATTCTTGATGAAAAGAAGAGTTGAATAGAAAAATTGACTTGCAAATACAAGACTCAAGAGAAAAAGATAAGGCACTTAATAAGATTAAACTGTTTACATTCCTACATAGGAAGATGACACTTATAACTCATAAAAACTTTCTCATTATTAGGGCAGTTAGAATGAGTATATATTGGGAGAGGGCACATGTGTGAGTTGAATATGAAAGGATAATATCTTTAAAAAATTAAATTGAGGGGTGAGAAAGAGGAATGCACTGGGAGAAACAGAAAGAGAGTGGTAAAATGGGGTAAATCACATGAAAGAGGCAACAAAAAGCTTTTACATTGGAGGGATAAAGGAGTGAGGTGAGATGGAGTAAGTGAACCTTACTCTCATCAGAATTGGCTCAAAGAGTAAATAATGTATACACTCAACTGGGTACGGAAATTTATCTTACCCTCCAAGAAAGTAGGAGAAGAAGGGGATAAGAGAAAGGGGGGAGGTAACAGAAGGGAAGGCAGACTGGGAGAGATAGTAGTCAGAAGCAAAACACTTTTGAGGAAGGACAGGGTGAGGGGGGAGAGACAGAGAGAGAGAGAGAGAGAGAGAGAGAGAGAGAGAGAGAGAGAGAGAGAGAGAGAGAGAGAGAG
>NW_027187208.1:570147-663518 GCF_028583685.1 Petaurus breviceps papuanus
GAGAGAGAGAGAGAGAGAGAGAGAGAGAGAGAGAGAGAGAGAGAGAGGCACGGAAAGAAATGGGGGTGGTTAGGAAGGATGGAAATACAGTTAGCAATTGTAACTGTGAAAAAAAAATTTGAAAAAATTTCCCTGATAAAGGCTTCATTTCTCACATATATAGAGAACTGATTCAAATTTATAAGTCATTCCCCAATTGATAAATGATCAAAAGGATATGAACAGTTTTCAAATGAAGTAATCAAAGCAAAAACACAAATAAAAAAACCATATAAAAATGCTATAAATCACTATTTATTGGAGAAATGCAAATTAAAACAATTCTGAGGTATTATCTCATACATATTAGATGGGTTAATAGGACAAAAAAGGAAAGTGACAAACATTGGAGGGGATATGGAAAAAAATGAGACATTAATGCACTTTTGGTGGAGTTCAATGATTCAATGATTCTTTAGAGCAATTTAGAACTATACCCAAAGGGTTACAAAACTATGCATACCCTTTGACCTAGCAATACTGCTACTAGGTCTATATCCAAAAAGAGATAAATAAAAAAAGGAAAAGGACCAATACATACAAAAATATTTATAGCTGCTCTTTTTCAGTGGCAAAGAACTGGAAATTGAGGGAATATCCATCAATTGGGGAGTTGCCAAACAAATTCTACTATGTGATTGTGATGGAATACTACTGTGCTATAAGGAACGATGAGCAAGATGCTCTCAGAAAAACCTGGGAAAATTTATATGAGCCAATTCAAAGTGAAATGTACTGTGTACAAAGTAACAACAATATTGTAGATGATCAGATGTGAATGACTTAGCTATTCTCAGCAATTCAATGATCCAAGACAACTCTGAAGGACTTATTGTGAAAAATGCTATCCATCCCCAGATAAAGAACTGATGGTGTCTGAATAGAGATTGAAGCATGCTTTTTTTTTACTTTCTTCATTTTTCTTGAGCTATTTTTTTTGTCTATGTATTCTTTCAAAACATGGTAAATATCAAAATCTGTTTTACATGACTACACATATATAATCTATATTGAATTCCTTGCCTTTTCAATGAAAGTAATGGGGAAGGAGGAAGGGAGAGACTTTGGAAATCAATTTTAAAAATGTTTAAAACTATTTGTACAAATAATTAGGAGAAAATAAAATACTAAACAAAAAATTAAAGCTATAACATGGGGGGGGCAGCAATATATGATGTCAAAAAGCTAGAATAAATTCAGTGATGCTGCCAAATCAATTTGTATCTTACTGATGAGAACAACATTGATGTATATTTGACAGAGTAATACAGTTCAAACTACTCTAGTAATGATAACATTCTTAAGAGTTACAGATGATTTTTTCCCATTTAAGAAATGAACAGCTTGACCTTATTATATCTCTTATAATTGGTCTTTCATGCTTGCCTTTTTATGTTTCTCCTGATTCTTGTAGGTGAAGCTTTCTGTTGAGTTTTTATCTTTTCTTCAAGAATACCTGAAAGTCCTTTAATTCATTAAATATCCATTTTTCACTTGCAGGATCACACTCAGGTTTGTTGGGTAAGTTATTCTTGGTGCTCTTTGGAATGTCATTTGCTGTTCGATCTTTTAATGTATAAGCTGCTAAATTTTATGTTATCCTGACTGTAGCTCCACAGTATTTCATTTGTTTTTTTTTTCCCTTGTAGCACTTTCTTCTTCATCTAGAAGCTTCAAAACTTAGCTATGATGTTCCTGTGAGTTTTCACCCTGAGATCTCTTCCAGGTGGTGATTGGTGGGTTTTTTCAATTTTGATTTTACTCTCTACTTCTGAAATGTCAGGGTAATTTTCCTTAATAATTTTTAAGTATATCTTCTAAATTCTTTTTCATCATAAATTTCAGGTAGTTCAACAATTTTAAAACTCTCCTCAATCTGTTTTCTAGATCAGTTGTTTTTGTGATAAGACAATTCACATTTTCTTCTATTTTTCATTCTTTTGATTTTATTATTTCTTAGTGTCATTTGCTTAAGAAATCATTAACTTCCCCTTGTCATTCAGATCTCCTTTTCCAATTAGTTGAATTTTCATATTTTCTTCATTTTGTTATTCCCCTTCCCCCCAATTTTCCTCAAACTCTCTGAATTTTAAAATCCTTTTAAAGCTCTTCCAAGAACTCTTTTTGGACTTGTGACCATTTTACATTTTTCTTTAAAGCTTTAGGAGATCATTTGACTTCACTGTCTTCTGAGTTTGATCCTTGATCTTCTCCATAACCATAATAGCTATCTATGGTCTTGTTCCTTTTCCTTTGTTTAAACATTTTTTTTCTTTCAAATGCTTTATTAACTTCTGATTTACATCATTCATTTCTGCTAGATTTTGAATTACAATTTTTCTCCCTGTTTTTCCCCTACCCCCCACCTCAAAATAGCAGTCCCACAGGATATTCCCTCCTCCAATCTGCTCTCTCCCATATTTTCTCCCATACCTCTTTCGACTTTTCCAGGGGATCTCCATGCCCCAGTGCCTGTATATCTTATTACCCAATTACAGGTAAAATAGTATTAATAATAGTATATATATTTAAACATTTGATTTTTAACACTTCAAATTCCAGATTCATTCCCTTCCTCCCTTGTCCCCGACCCTTACTGGGAAGATAATCAGTTCAGTATAGGTTGTACATGTGTGGCTAATGCAAAACAATAACATAGTAGATATATTGTAAAAGACTGACTATATTTCCCTCTCTCCTATCCCACCTCCCACTTGTTCTATTCTCTACTTTGATCCCATCGCTTTTCAAAAGTGGGTGCTTCCAACTTCCCTCCCCCACAGCCTGCCCTCCCTTCCATCATCCCCCTTCTCATCCCCTTCCCCCCTACTCTCCTGTAGGATGAGATACCCTATTTAGTGTGTATTTCATTCTCTCCTCAAGCCAAATTCAATTTGAATATGGTTGGCCCCTTCCCTTTTGCCTTCCTATTCTTCCCCTCCATTGTAACCATCTTCCCTTGCCTCTTCTATATAAGATAGTTTACCCCATTCTGTCTCTCCCCATATCCTCTCATTATATTCCTCACTCACCTCTTAATTTCACCTTTTAAGTATCATCCCTTTCCTGTCAAATTGGTCCTGTGCCCTCTATCTATGTATACCTGTAAACATATATACAAACATTCACATATGTATTCATATGCCCATATACCCTCATATATAGACATATATATATATACATATATATATATATATATATATATTTCTATTCATTCAACTACTGAGAAAGGTTTCATAAGTTACAATTGTTTTTCCATGTAGGAATGTTAATAGTTCAACTTTGATAAGTTCCTTATGATTTCTTTTACCTGTTTACCTTCTCATGCTTCTCTTACTTCTTGTATCTGAATGTCAAATTTTCTATTCAACTCAGGTTTTTTCATCAAGAATGCTTGAAAGTCCTCTATTCTGCTGAATGACCATATTTTTCCCTGAAACATGATACTCAGTTTTGCTGAGTAGGTGACTCTTGGTTTTAATCCCAGCTCCTTTGACCTCTGGAATATCATATTCCAAGCCCTTTGATTCCTTAGTGTAGAAGCTTCCAGATCCTGGGTTATCCTGATTGTGTTTCCACAATATTCAAATTGTTTCTTCCTGGCTGCTTGTAATATTCTCTCCTTAATCTGGGCATTTTGGAACCTGGCTATAATATTCCTAGGAGTTTTCTTTTTGGGATCTTTTTCAGGAGGCGATCAGTGGATTCTTTCAAACTCTATTTTGCCCTCTGGTACTAAAACATAAGGGCAGTTTGCTTTGAGAACTTCCTGGAGGATGATTTCTAGGCTCTTACTTTGATCATGACTTTCAGGCATTGCAATAATTTTTAAATTATCTCTCCTGGATAATTTTTCCAGGTCAGTGCTTTTTCCAATGAGATATTTCACCTTGCCTTCTATTCTTTCATTTGTTTGGATCTTTTTAACAGCATCTTGATTTCTCATAAAGTCATGAGCTTCCATTTGCTCCAATATAATTCTGAAGCAATGATTCTCCTCAGTGAGCTTTTGAGATTCTTTTTCCATCTGGCAAATTCGGCTTTTTAAGGCATTCTTCTCCTCATTGCCTTTTTTTTTTTTTTTAAGCAATTGGGGTTAAGTAACTTGCTCAAGGTTACACGGCCAGTTATTATTTCTGGGTGTGGTGCTGAGTATCTGAGCCCGGATTTGATCCAGGTCATCCCGACACTGGAGCCGGTGCTCTTACTCGCTGAGCCACCTGGCCACCCCTAAGCAATTGGGGTTAAGTAACTTGCTCAAGGTTACACAGCCAGTTATTATTTCTGGGTGTGGTGCTGAGTATCTGAGCCCGGATTTGATCCAGGTCATCACGACACTGGAGCCGGTGCTCTTACTCGCTGAGCCACCTGGCCGCCCCTAAGCAATTGGGGTTAAGTAACTTGCTCAAGGTTACATGGCCAGGTGTTTCTGGGTGGGTGCTAAGTGTCTGAGTCCGGGATTCGATCTCCAGGTGTTCTCAACACTGGAGCCGGTGCTCTTACTTGCTGTGCTACCTGGCTGCCCCTCCTCATTGCCTTTTTGAGCCTCTTTTGCCATTTGAGTTAGTCTGTTTTTTAAGGTGTGATTTTCCTCAGTCAGGCTGTTGACTCTCATTTCATAATTTTCTTGCATCGTTCTCATTTTTCTTCCTAATTTTTCCTCTACTTCTCTTATCAGCTTCTTAAGGTCCTCTATGGTCTGTAACCTGCTCATATTTTTCTTTGAAGTTTTTGGTGCAGGAGTTGTGACTTCACTCTCTTCCTCCTGTTCCATGCTTTGCTCCTTTTTGTCCCCCGAAATAGGAATCTAATGTTGGAATCTTCTGTCTGCTTTGTTTCCTTTGCCTGGTCATGTCGTCCCTCAGTCACTTGACCCCTGGGCTTTTTGCCATAGTAGGACTCTGCCACCAGACAGGGGAGCTTTGTCCCAAATGCTGGGGTTTTCTCAGCTGCCAGAGGTATTAGATGGGTGCCCTCTCTGAGGCCTCCACATGCTCTGGCAAGCTGGACACACACCCCAGGACCTCCACCCTAGACTGCGATCCAGATACAAGCAGGTTAAAGCAAGAGCGATTAGCCCTCAGACTGGTGCTTGGTCCCCTTACCCTCTGCAGGCCAGAAGCTGAAGCTGCCAAGTGGCACTGGCTGCTTGTGCCAGAGTCTCAGCGGTTCTCGCCCCGGGGGCAAATGCCATGCACTCCCACTTACTGGGTCCCAAAGTCCAGACTGCACTGACCTCTCACTTTGTCCTTCGCATCTATGTGTTGATAAACCTGGAAGAGGCCACAGCTGCTGCTGATCTGTAGTCCCTCCCTGGGGCTAAAGCCTTGGCATGGGGCTGGGCTCAGCTCCCAGAGAACTGTGCCGGCCCGATTCCTTCTGGCCTGCCAGGCTGTCCTTAGTAGGAGATTAGCTTCTCTTTGTCATTTTGTGGGTTCTGCACCTCCAAAGTTTGTTCAGCGTTCCCTTTTTACATGGATTTGGGAAGGTGGAAGCTGGAGCTGTGGGGAGGTCCTGCTTCTATTCCGCCATCTTGACTCTGCCTCTTTTTACCCACTTTTTTAATGGTCCATTTCTTGGGTTAACTCTAAATTAGAGTCAAGCTCTAATCCTGAGGTGTGAGGGATAATGTTTCAGGCTTCAGGTTTTTCATGCTATTATTTTTGAGCTCTTTCTGGGGACTTTTGAACTCTTGGTTCTTTCAATATCTTATAATCCAAGGCCAGGTATGGTCACCTCCTCCAGTTCATGCCTTAGTCTCTAAGCAACCTCATGCACTCTTCTTTGCCCCTGAGATGCAAATAGGGCCCCCAGCAATGCTGTCACCTCAAATGCTCTTACTCCCTGTCATCACTCCAGTAGCTGCAAGCTTCACTTCACCCCTTTGTCCTGGAACCAGAACCAGGGACTCCACTCTTCCATGAATAACTACAGTCATCAGGGCCCCCACTTCTCTGCATACTCGGAGTGTAGATTGAAGCATATCTTTTCCTTTATTTTCCAAAACATAGCTAATGGTGAGATATGTTTTTCATAACTATATTTGTATATTTTAAGTATTTCTTTCTTTCTCAAAGTGTGAGAGAGGGGGCAAAGAGAGAGAATGTGGAGCTGAAAATAAATTTTTGTTGAAAGTGTGGGAGAAAGTTCATTGAAATTACCTCTTCTCCCTAATTCCCCCAGAAATAATTTAAAATAAAGCCTTAAAGTGTGTACTTCTTCCTCCTTGCCCACAGCCAGAGCCTGGGACTGCATCTGGTCAGTACACATGCACCCTGGGTCCAACCCCAGACAGTGGAAAGCCCTGCAATCTTTCTCTTATCAGCAGCCTGACCCTCACACTGTGGGTGGGTTAAAAGTTCTTGAAGTTTAAGCTGCCTCCTAAACAGTTGTCCCCAGGACTTGTTGTTTGTTGATTTGATGGTATCTGCCCAGAAGTACCTGTACTTCAATCAGGTCAGCCCACTACTCCAGAAGGTCAGGTCTTTCCTAGTCCTCTCAAGTTTCCCTAGGTTGGACAACTGCATTACCTTGACTTTTAATTATTTCTGTAACTCTGAAATTCACTGTAAGGCTTTATTTTAAATTATTTCTGTGGTTATTTGAGAGAGCCAGGTAATTTCTACAAACTTTCTCCCACCTTCTTTCAAAAAAAAAATTTATTTTCAATTCCACATTCTCTCTCTCTCTCTCTCTTTGCCCCATCCCTCACACTTTGAGAAGGTAAGAAATACTTAAACTATATTCAATATACATATATAGTTATGCAAAACATATCTCCCCATTAGCTATGTTTTGGAAAATAAAGAAAAAAGATATACTTCAGTCAACATTCTGGGTTAATCAATTCTCTACCTAAAAGGGGATAGCATTTTAGATTGAGTGTTTTGGAGTGGTGGTTGACCATTGTATTGGTCAAAGTAACAGTTTTTCACAGTTGATTATTCTTACCATATTGCTATTACTGTGTAAATTGTTCTCCTGGTTCTGTTCACTTCACTTTGCTTCAGTTCATGTAGGCCTATAAAATTTTTTCCCCAATTTTATTCTTTCCTTCTGATTTTGGCTACATTTGTTTTATTTGTACAAAACTTTTTCTATTTTAATGTAATTGGAATTATCCATTTTATACTTTACTCTCTATCTCTTGTTTATTCATAAATTGTTACATTCTTGTTATATTATCTCATTGGATAAGTCTGTCCATAAGTCTTATAAGTAACATGTTCCATGCTCTTCAAATTTTCTTGTAATATCTCTCTTTATATCTAGGTCATTTATCCATTTTTATTTTATCTTGGTAAATATTGTAAAATTTTGGTCTATGTCCAATTTCTGGCATACTGCTCTCCTATTTTCCCAACAATTTTTACTAAATAATGAATTCTTATCCCAAAATCTTGTCTTTACACTTGTCATATACAAGGTAACTATATTTATTTATTTATATTTGTTTCTGTAAATCATATGTTGCCCTCCCTTTCATCAACTCCCCCCAGTCTATATCTCTTATCCTATTCCCCTCCTAATGTGTATATATATTCTTCCCTCTTTGAACCAATTCCAGTAAGAGATTCAAGCATTGCCTGCCATTGCTCCCATTTTCCCATTCATTGTAAAAGCTCTTTTTTTAACACCCCTTTAATGTGAGAAAAATTTCTGCATTCTACTTCTCCCTTTGCCCTCATCCCAGTGCATCCATCTTTCTTCCCCCTTCATTTTTTCCCCCATTTTTGGAAGGTCATCCTAATATAATGACTCACATTCATGCCTTCTATTTACTTCTTCAAACTGCCTGAATAATGATAAAGCCTTTGGAGTTACAAGTATATTTTTCCCATATAAGAATGTGAACAGTTTAACTTTACTGAGTTCCTTCTGACTACTTTTTCGTGTTTACCTTTTGATGCTTCTCTTAAATCTTGTGTTTGAATACCAATTTCTTTTTATTGATCTCTAGTCTTTTTTTTTCTTTTTGGAGGGCAATTGGGGTTAAGTGACTTGCCCAAGGTCACACGGCTAGTAAGTGTGTCAAGTGTCTGAGGCTGGATTTGAATTCGTCCTCCTGACTCCAGGGCCAGTGCTGTATTCACTGTACCACTTAGCCACCCTAATCTCTGGTCTTTTCATAAGGAGTACTTGAAAGTCCTCTATTTCAATAAATGTCTTTTTTTTCTCCTGAAGGATTATGCTCAATTTTGTGAAATAGATTATTTTTTAAATTATAATCCTAACTCTTTGCCTTTTGGAATATCATTTTTTTTAAAGCAATCGGGGTTAAGTAACTTGCTCAAGGTTACACGGCCAGGTGTTTCTGGGTGGGTGCTAAGTGTCTGAGCCCAGATTCGATCCCCAGGCTATCCTGACACTAGAGCCGGTGCTCTTACTCGCTGTGCTACCTGGCCACCCCTGGAATATCATATTCTAAACCCTCTCTGTAAGGTGGTAGTTTCTAAGCTTTTTGTGATGCTGACTGTGGCTCCATACTATTTGAATCTTGTTGGCGTTTTTTTTCTGGCTGCTTGCAATATTTTCTCCTTGACCTGGAAGCTCTGAAATGTGGCTATAACATTCCTGGGAATTTTCATTTTTGAATCTCTTTCAGGTGTTCATTAGTGTATACTTTTAAATTTTATTTTACCTTCTGAATCTAATATATCATTGCAGTTTTCCTTTATAATTCCTTGAAATATGATGTCTAGGTTCTTTTTGTTTTCTTATCATGGTTTTCAGGTAGTCCAGTAATTCTTAAATTATCTCTCCTTTTGTGCTATAAGAAATGAGGAGCAGGCGGTCTTCATATTTACCTGGAGAGGCTTATACAAACTGATGCTGAGTGAGAAGAGTAGAACTAGGAGAAATTTGTACACAATTACAGATACAAAGTATGTGTGATGACCAACTTTGATAGACTGGACTCTTCTCAGCAATGCAGTGATATAAGTCAATCCCAAAAGACTCATGATGGAGAGAAATATGTGCATTCAGAGCAAGAACTAGAAAGAACTGAGTTTATATCCAGGTGGAAGCAAAATACCCGATCTTTTTCCTTCAAAAAAAAATTCTCTCTCCTTAATCTATTTTCCAGTGAGATATTTCATGTTTTCTTTTATTTTTTTATTTGTTTGACTTTGTTTCTACTATTTCTTGATGTCTGATAGAGTCATTAGCATTCCCTTGGAAAATTCAAATTTTTAAGGAATTCTTTTCTTCAGGGTGCTTTTGTACCTCTTTTTCCATTTGGTCAACTGTAGTTTTAAGAATTTCTTTTCTTCAGCAAATTTTTGTGCCTTCGTTTCCATTTTTCCCACTCTACTTTTTTTTTAAGGAATTCTTCAATAATTTTTTTAATTCCTCAGAGGTATTATATTATATTATATTGACCATTTTATGTATATACATATACGCACATATGTATATGTATGTGTATAAATTTATTTTAGTTTTCAACATTCACTTCCATAAGATTTTGAGTTTTTAATTTTCTCTCCCTCCCAAGATGGCATGCAATCTGATATAGGCTCTACTTCTACATTCATATTAAACATATTTTCACATTAGCCATAATGTAAAGAATTAGAAATGATCAGAGGAACCAGGAGAAAGAAGAAACAAAACAAACAACAAAAGAAAAGGAGAGTAAATAGTATGCTTCAATCTGCATTCAAATTCCAAAGTTCTTTCTTTGGATGTGGGTAGCATTTTCCATCATGAGTCTTCTGGAGTTGTCTTAGATCCTTGCATTGCTGAGAAGAGCTAAGTCTAGCAAAGTCAGGCGTCACACAATGTAGGTATTACTGTGTACAATGTTCTCCTGGTTCTGCTCATTTCATACAATGTCAATTCATATAAATCTTTCCAGGTTTTTCTGAAGTCTGCCTACTCATCATTTCTTTTAGGACAGCAGTATTCCATTACATTCATATACCACAACTTGTTCAGTCATTCTGCAATTCATGGACATCCCCTCAATTTCCAGTTATTTGCTACAACACACACACAAAAAGGTGCTATGAATACTTTTGTACATGTGGTTCCTTTTCCCATTTTCATGATCCCTTTGGGATACAGACCTAGAAATGGAATTGCTGGGTCAAAGGGTATGCAGTTTTATAGCCTCTTTAGGCATAATTCCATATTGTTCTCCAGAATGGTTGGATCAGTTAGTTCATAACTCCACCAATGATGCATTAGTATTTTAATTTTCCCACATCTTCGCCAACATTTATCATTTTCCTGTTTTGTCATGTTAGTGAATCTCATAGGTGAGAGGGGGTACCTCAAAGTTGTTTTGATTTGCATTTCTCTAATCAATAGTGATTTAAAGCATTTTTTTCATATGACTATAGATAGCTTTAATTTCTTCCTCTGAAAACTGCCTGTTCATAGCCTTTGACCATTTATCAATGTGTGACCTGTATTCTTATAAATTCACCTATTCTCTATATATTTTAGAAATGAAGCCTTTATCAGAGACACTGGCTGTAAAAATTGTCTCCCAGCTTTCTGCTTTCCTTTTAATCTTGGTTGCATTGGCTTTGTTTGTGCAAAACTTTTTAATTTAATGTAATCTAAATCATCCATTGTGCATTTCTTAATGTTCATTATCTCTTATTTGGTCATAAATTCTTCCCTTCTACATTACATAGGCAAACTATTCCTTGCTCTCCTAGTTTGCTTATAGTATCAGCCTTTATATCTAGATTGTGCACCCATTTTGATTTTATCTTGGTATAGGGTGCAAGATATTGGTCTATGCCTAGTTTTTGCCATACTGTTTTCCAGTTTTCCCAGCAGTTTTTGTTAAATAGTGAGTTCTTATCCCAGAAGCTAGAGTCCTTGGATTTATCAAATAGTAGATTACTATAGTCATTGACTATTGTCTTACATACCTAACCTATTCCTCTGATCCACCCCTCTATTTCTTAACCAGTACAAAGTAGCTTTGATGATTGTTGATTGATAATTTAAGATCTAGTACAGCTAAGCTACCTTCCCTTGCATTTCTTTTCATTAATTCCCTTGATATCCTGGACCTTTTGTTCTTCCAGATAAATTTTCTTATTGTTTTTTTTTAAGCTTTATAAAACAATTTTTGGCAGTTAGATTGGTACAGCACTGAATAAGTAAACTAATTTAGGTGAAATTGTCATTTTTATTATATTAGCTTGGTCTGACCATGAGCAACTGATATTTTTTCCAATTGTTTAGATCTGACTTTATTTGTGTGTAAAGTGTTTTGTAATTGTGTTCTCATAGTTTCTGGGTTTATCTTGGCATGTAGACTCCCAAATATTTTATAATGTCTACACTAACTTTAAATGGAATTTCTCTTTCTATCTCTTGCTGTTGAGCTGTTTTAGTAATATTTAGAAATGCCATTGATTTATGTGGTTTTATTTTATTTCCTGCAACTTTGCTAATTTTGTTTATTATTTCAAGTAGCTTCTTACTTAATTCTCTAAGATTCTCTAAGTATAACATATCAACCTCAAAGAGTGACAGCTTTGTTTCTCTGCCTATTCTAATTCCTTCAATTTCTTTTTGTTCTCTTATTGCTAAAGCTAACCTTTCTAATAAAATATTGAATAACAGTTGTGATAACATACATCTGTGTTTCATCCACCCATCTTATTGGAAATGCTTCTAGCTTATCCCCATTACATATACTGCCTGCTGATGGTTTTAGATAGATGCTACCTACCATTTTTTTTTTTTGCTTTTTGGAGGGCAATTGGGGTTAAGTGACTTGCCCAAGGTCACATGGCTACTTTTTGTGTTAAGTATCTGAAGCCGGATTAGAACTCAGGTCCTCCTGACTCCAGGGCCGGTGCTCTACTCACTGCACCACCTAGCCGCCCCAGCTACCCACTATTTTAAAGAAGATTCCATTTATTCCTATACTCTGTAGTGTTTTTAATAGGAATAGATGCTGTCTTTTGTCAAATGCTTTTTCTGCATCTAATATGATTTCTGTTAGTTTTATTGTTGGTGTGGTCAGTTATGCTGATAATTTTCCTAATATTGAACCAGTCCTATATTCCTGGTATAAATCCTACCTGGTCAGAGTGTATTATCCTTGAGATAAGTTGCTGTAGTCTCCTTGCTAATATTACATTTAAAATTTTTTCATTGATATTCATTAGGGAAATTGGTTTACAATTTTCTTTCTCAGTTTTGGCTTTTCTGGGGTTAGGTATCAGCACCATATTTGTATAGTAAGAATTTGGTAGGACTCCATCTTTGTCCATTTTCCCAAATAGTTTATATAGTATTGGAATTAATTGTTCTTTTTTTAAAATGATTTATTAACTTCTGATTTGCATCATTCATTTCTGCCAGATTTTGAGTTACAAATTTTCTCCCCATTTTTCTCCTACCCACCGCCCCAAAATAGCAGTCCCACAGGATATCCCCTCCTCCAATCTGCTCTCTCCCATATCTTCTCCCAAATGCCCTTCTACTTTTCCAGTAGGGCATGGTGGATCTCTGTGCCCCAGTGCCTGTATATCTTATTTCCCAATTGCATGTAAAATAGTACTAATAATAGTATATATAAACATTTGACTTTAAAACTTTGAATTCCAGATTCAGTCCCTTCCTTCCTTGTCATCCACCCTTACTGGGAAAATAATCAGTTCAGCATAGGTTGTACATGTGTAGCTATTGGAAAACATTAACATAGTAGATATATTGTAAAAGACTGACTATATTTCCCTCCCTCCTATCCCACCTCCCATTTGTTCTACTCTCTACTTTGATCCCATCCCTTTTCAAAAGTGGGAGCTTCCAACTTCCCTCCCCCCCAGCCTGCCCTACTTTCCATCATCCCCTCTCTCATCCCCTTCCCCCCTACTCTCCTATAGTGTGAGATACCCTATTTAGTGTGTATTTCATTCCCTCCCCAAGATAAATTCAATGAGAATAAGGTTGACCCATTCCCTTTTGCCTTCCTATTCTTCCCCTCCATTGTAACCATTTTCCCTTGCTTCTTCTATATGAGATAGTTTACCCCTTTCTGTCTCTTCCCATCTCCTCTCATTATATTCCTCTCTCACCTCTTAATTTCACCTTTTAAGTATCATCCCTTCCTATTAAATTGGTCCTGTGCCCTCTATCTATGTATACCTGTAAACATATATACACACCTTCACATATGTATTCATACGCCAGTATACCCTCGTATATATATTTGTATTCCCTTCAACTATTTTCATACTGAGAAAAGTTTCATCAGTTACAATTATTGTTTTTCCATGTAGGAATGTTAATAGTTCAACTTTGATAAGTTCCTTATGATTTCTTTTACCTGTTTACCTTCTCATGCTTCTCTTACTTCTTGTATCTGAATGTCAAATTTTCTATTCAACTCAGCTTTTTTCAGCAAGAATGCTTGAAAGTCCTCAATTCCACTGAATGACCATATTTTCCCCTGAAACATGATACTCAGTTTTGCTCGTAGGTGATTCTTGGTTTTAATCCCAGCTCCTTTGTCCTCTGGAATATCATATTCCAAGCCCTTTGATCCCTCGGTGTAGAAGCTTCCAGATCCTAAGTTATCCTGATTGTGTTTCCACAGTATTCAAATTGTTTCTTCCTGGCTGCTTGTAATATTCTCTCCTTGATCTGGGAATTTCAGAACCTGGCTATAATATTCCTAGGAGTTTTCTTTTTGGGATCTTTTTCAGGGGGTGATTGGTAGATTCTTTCAACCTCTATTTTGCCCTATGGTTCTAAAATCTCAGGGCAGTTTTCCTCGAGAATTTCTTGAAGGATGATTTCTAGGTTCTTTCTTTGATCATGGCTTTCAGGTAATCCAATAATTTTTACATTATCTCTCCTGGATCTGTTTTCCAGGTCAGTGGTTTTTCCCACGAGATATTTCACATTGCCTTCTATTCTTTCATTTGTTTGGATCTGTTTAACAGCATCTTGATTTCTCATAAAATCATTAGCTTCCATTTGCTCCAATCTAATTCTGAAGCAATGATTCTCCTCAGTGAGCTTTTGAGATTCTTTTTCCATCTGGCAAATTCAATTTTTTAAGGCATTCTTCTCCTCATTGCCTTTTTGAGCCTCTTTTGCCATTTGAGTTAGTCTGTTTTTTAAGGTGCGATTTTCCTCAGTCAGGCTGTTGACTCTCATTTCGTAATTTTCTTGCATCGTTCTCATTTCTATTCCCAATTTTTCATCCACTTCTCTTATCTGCTTCTTAAGGTCCTCTATGGCCTGTAACCAGCTCGTATTTTACTTTAAAGCTTGTGGTACAGGAGTTCTGACTTCACTGTCTTCCTCCTGTTCCATGCTTTGATCCTTTTTGTCCCCAAAATAGGAGTCTAATGTTGGAATCTTCTGTTTGCTTTGTTTCCTTTGCATGGTCATGTTGCCCCTCAGTCACTTGACTCCTGGGCTTTTTGCCACAGTAGGACTCTTCCACCAGACAGGAGAGCTTTGTCCCAAATGCTGGGGTTTTGTCAGCTGCCAGAGGTATTAGTTGGGTGCCCTCTCTGAAGCCTCCACATGCTCTGGTAAGCTGGTCACACACAGAAGGACCTCCACCCTAGACCACAATCCAGATCCAAGAAGGTTAAAGCAAAAGCGATTACCCCTCAGACTGGTCGCTTGGTTCCCCTACACTCTGAAGGCCAGGAGCTGAATCTGACATGTGGCTGCACCTCAGCCCTCAGCAGCTTCTTGCCCCAGGGGCAAAAGCCAAGGCACTCCCAACTACTGGGTCCTAAAGTCTACACTGCACTGACCTCTCATTTTTCCTCAGCATCTATGTGTTGATAATTCTGGACCGCCACAGCTGCTGGTGATATGGAGTCCCTCCAGCTGGTGGTTGGTCAGGTCCACCCTGGGGCTAAAACCTTGGCTTTCATTTGGCTGGGCTCAGCCCCCGGAGCGCTGCGCTGCCCGATTCCTGCCAGCCTGGTGGGTGTCCTCAGTGGGAGGTTAGCTTCTCTGTGTCATTTTGTGGGTTCTGTAGCTCCAAAGTTTGTTTAAAGCCCCCTTTGACATGGATTGGGGAAGGTGGGAGCCAGAGCTGCTTGGAGGTCCTGTTTTTACTCTGCCATCTTTGGAAATAATTGTTCTTTAAATGTTTGATAGAATTCATGTGTAAATCCATCTGACACCAGAGGTTATTTTCTAAGGGAGTTCATTGATGACTTGTTCAATTTCTTTTTCTGAAATGGGGTTAAGTATTTTATTTCCTCTTCCTTTAATCTGGACAACTTATATTTTTGTAAACATTCATCCATTTCACTAAGATTGTCAAATTTGTTAGCATGCAGTTGGGCAAAATAGCTCCTAATTACTCTTTGGATTTCCTCTTCATTGTTGGTGAATTCACCCTTTTCATTGTTGATGCTGGTAATTTGGTTTTCTTCTTTCTTTTTTTTAAAATCAAATTAACTAAAGGCTTATCCATTTTATAGATTTCTTCATAAAACCAGTTCTTAGTTTTATTTATTAGTTCAAAAGTTTTCTTAATTTCAATTTTATTATTCTCTCCTTTGGTTTTCAGAATTTTTTCCTTTTTTAAAAAAATTTTATTTTAGACTCAAAGACCAGACACAAATACAGTATAGAGAAAAGAAAAAAATAATAATAAACTTAAATATTAGAACATAAATACAAAGAGAGGGGGGAAACATGTCATGTACATAGCAGAACATAAGAGAGCCTTCAAAATATGTAATAAATTTTCATTTCAAGAAAGCCTGTATGACAAATACTAAATGTTGCATAGAGAGTTCCCCATCTTTTTTTTTTGCTTCCTTGTAAGTTTTCTTTCGTTCTATGCTGTGCATTTTTTTTACTTCCCCCCCAGAAGAGTACATTAGTGCAGATAAATTTGTCTATAGCTATAGATATATACACACACATCTATATATACATATGTAGACATATACTTTCACAAATTCTACTCCTGATCTTTGTTTTTATATTTGTGCATATCTTTTGTTTCCTATCCCTCCTGCCTCCTCTACTTTACTTCTATGCTCTACCTTGCCCTCTTATTACTTGCCTACCCCCCATCCAAGGATTCCTCCCCTATCCTCCCATTCCCATAAATCTAAACACCCTTTTCTAGCCCCTGTAACCTATTCCCTCAACCTCCTCTGTAGAGTTCCCTCCCTTATCCTCCCATTTCCATTGATCTAAACATGGTTCTATACCCCGCCCTTTTGCCTATTTCCTCACCCTCCCCTCCAAAGATTCCTTCCTTGTCCTCTCCCCCCTCCCTATCCCTACCATTTTATTTCTTTCAAACTTAGAAGATTTTTATATTCTTCTAAATATATATATATATTGGTTAAACCCATTCCCAAGGAAAGCAGGTTACCAGAACTACCAGCCCTTCTCCCTAATCTAATTCCTCTGTATCAGTTCTTCCTCTCATACCTCATTTGTATAAAATAATTACTTTTTAACTATTCCTACATGGTTTTATTTTTAAATTCATATCTTTCTTATGAACTAATTTCTGTTTGAAATATGAAATAATTTCTTATGAACCCAATTATTAAGAAGAATCTTAGACATATATTTTACATTTTACAAACATGAAACATACTCAGTCCCTTATAAGCAGTCTTTGGTATGTACCTTATGTTTCTCTTGGCTCTTGTGTCTCAAATCTATTAAGTTCAGATTGTTTGTGGGGGGGGGGGGTTGACAAAGTTTTGAAAGTCTGACAGTTGATCAAATACCCACTTTTTTTCATTCAGGATTATGTTTAACTTTATTGGGTATGATATTTTCAGCCCAAGGCCCAGTTTTTTTGGTCTTTGATATATAGTGTTCCAAGTCCTGCAGTCCTTTAATGTCTCCACTGCTAGGTCTTATGTGATCCTAATTGTGGCACCATCATACTTAAATTGTTTTATTCTTGTTGTTTTTAATATTTTATCCTTGAGCTGAAGATTTCAGAATTTGACTATAATATTGCTATGTGTTTTCCTCATAGAATCTCTTTTAAGTGGTGATCAATGGACTTTTTCTATTTCTACTTCCCCCTGCCCCCTTCTTCTAATGTTTCAGGATAATTTTCTTTAATTATTTCTTGTATTATTGTATCAAGATTCTTTTTCTGATCATAGCTTTCAATTAGTCTGATTATTTTTATGTTTTCTCTTTTCAATCTATTCTCCAGATCTATTGTTTTTCTTATGTTTCACTTTATCTTCTACTTTTTCATTATTCATATTTTGCTTAATCATTTTTTGATCTGTTATAATTTCACTGGCTTCACCTTGTCCAATTCTAATTTTCAAGGTGTCATTTTCTTCCTTAATATTCTGGATCTCCTTTTCTAATTGGTTGACTTTCCTTTCATAATCTCATTTTTCTTTGATTATTCTTTTTTTTTTCTTCAGTTTTTCCTCCATCTCTATCATTTGATTCTTAAATTCTTTTTAAAGATCTTCTATGAATTCTTTTTGGGTAGGTGACCATTTGACATTACTCTTTGGAGTAGAAAGAGGTTTTTTTATTTCAATATTTTCCTCTGAAGATAAACCCTGGTCTTCTCTATTCCCATAATAGCTTACTATGGTTGGATTCTTTCTCCTTTGCCTCTGCATTTTTTGTGATAATAGCTTAATTTTTATTATCTCCTCTAGCCCTGGAGTATGGTAGCTGTACCTCTTGTCCCAGATCTTTATTTCTTCCTTCCAACCTGGAACCAAAGTCAAAGTTCCAACCTCCTGTAAGTGCCCACAGGCAGGGGTGTTCTGCCTTGCTTCTGCACTCACCAGGCATGTGCTGGTTCCTTATGGCCCCTGCAGCTCTTTGCAGCATAGCTGGGTCTGGCGTTCCTTACCAACAAGAGGTTCCCCAATCTTCCCTAGCTCAGATGCCCGACTCCCCTCACTATCCCAAGGGTAAAAGTTCTTGTAGCTAGGGCCAAGGCAGCCTCTCAAACCAACTAATCCCAGGGCTTGCTGGTTGTTGTTTATGCAGATCCTAGCCCAGAAGTGTTTACTCTTCACTGGGATCAAATCCCCTCCTAAGGATTTTTCTTCCTATTGTGTCCCTAATCTTATTTATTTTTACAGGTACTTTGTTTGCCTTAAGGTGCTATTTTGTCTCTTTTGTGGAGGAAAATCTTGAGAGCTTGGAATTTTCTGACCTACACCTTCATTTTCCCGGAATACGCCCTCCATAATTTCTAATTTGATATTTAATTAGGAATTTTTAATTTGTTCTTTTTCTAGCTCTTTTAGTTGCATGACCAAATCATTGATCTCTAGTATGCATTTAGAAATATAAAACTTCCCCTAAGAACACTTTTGCTGCATCCCATAAGTTCTGGTATGTTGTCTCTTTATTGTCATTCTCTTGGATGAAGTTATTGAATGTTTCTATGATTTGTTATTTGACCCACTCATTCTTTAGGATTATTTAGTTTCCAATTCATTTTTAGTCTATCTTTCCATGGTCTTTTAAATCACATGTAGTTTTTATTGCATCATGATCTGAAAAGGGTACATTTCATATTCTGCCTTTCTGCACTGGATTGTAAGGTTTTTATGTCTTATTTTTGTGTAAGTGCCATGTGCCACTGAGGAAAAGATATATTCCTTTCTATCCCCATTCATTTTCTTCAGAGGTCTACCATATCTAACTTTTCTAAAATTCTATTCACTTTAACCTCTTTTTTTTTTGGAGGGGGGAAGGCGGGGCAATTGGGGTTAAGTGACTTGACCAAGGTCACACTGCTAGTGTGTCAAGTGTCTGAGGTCAGATATGAATTCAGGTCTTCCTGATTCCAGGACTGGTGCTCTATTCACTGAACCACCTAACTACCCCCTTAACTTCTTTCTTGTTTATTTTGTGGTTAGATTTATCTAGTTCAGAGATGGGAAGATTGAGATCCCACACCAGTATAGTTTTATTGTCTATTTCTTCCTGTAACTCCTTTACCTTTTCTAAGAATTTGGATGCTACACCACTTGGTGCATATATGTTTAGTAATTATGTTATTTCACTGTCTATGATGCCTTTTAGCAGGATGCAGTTTCCTTCCTTATCTCTTTAAATTAGATCTTTTTTTGCTTTTGCTTTCTCTGAGATCAGGATTGCTACCCCTGTTTTTCTACTTCAGTTGAAGCATAATATATTCTGCTCCAGCCTTGTATCTTTACACTGTGTATCTCTCTGCTTCAAACGTGTTTCTTGTAAACAACATATTGTAAGGTTCTGGTTTTTAGTCCACTCTGCTATCTGCTTCCATTTTATGGGACAGTATCCCATTCCAATTCATAGTTATGATTACTATGTGTGTCTTTTCTCTCCATCTTATTTTCCCCCATTAATGCTCTTCTCTCTCCTTTCTCCCTTTCCCTCCTCACTAGAGTTTCACTTTTGATCACCAACTTCCTTAGTCTGTCCTCCCTTCTATCAGCTCCCTCCCTTTTCTTTTCCCTTTCCTCTCCAATTTCCTACAGGGTAAATTAGATTTCTATACCTAACTGATTATGTTATTCCCTCTTTGAGCCAAATCTGATGAGAGTAAGATTCAAACAATGCTCATCTCCCTCCTTTATGTCCCTCTATTGTAATAGGTTTTTGTGCCTTTTCATGTGATGTAATTTACCCTTGACAACCTCCTCCTTTCTTCTTCTCCCAGTACAATCACTTCTCACCACTTAATTAGATTTTTTATCATTACATCAAAGTCAACTTATACCCATGCCCTTTGTCTATGTGTCCCTTTTAAATGTTGTAATAACAATACAGTTCCCAGGAGTGAAAAGTGTCATCTTCCCTTGTAGAGATGTAAACAGATTGCCCTTATTAATAACATGTTGGGGTTTTTTTTTTCTTTCCTTTTTATGCCTCTCTTGAGTCTTGTATTTGACGACCAAATTTTCTGTTGAGCTCTGGTCGTTTCATTAAGAAAGTGTGGAAGTCTCCTATTTCATCAAATATCCATCTCCTCCCCCGAAAGATTATATTCAATTTTTCTCGGTAGTTGATTCTTGGTTGTAATCCAAGCTCCTTTGCCTTACGCAATATAATACTCCAAGTTCTCCAATCTTTTAGTGTAGAAGCTGCAAGGTCCTGCATAATGTTGACTGCTTCCATGATATTTAAATTGTTTTCTTCTGGCTTTTTGAAGTATTTTCTCATTGACCTGGTAATTTTGGAGTTTGGCTACAATATTACTTGACATTTTTAATTTGGGATCTCTTTCAGGAGGTGATTGGTGGATTCTTTTGATGACTATTTTACCCTCTGGTTCTAGGACTCCAGGGCAGTTTTCTTTGATGGCTTCCTGAAAGATGCAGTCCAGGCTCTTTTTTTCATCATGGCTTTCAGGTAGACCAAAAATTTTTTAATTGTCTCACCTGGATCTATTTTCAAGGTCAGTAGTTTTACCAATGAGGCATTTTATATTTTCTTCTATTTTTTCATGCTTTTGTTTCTGTTTGACTGATTCTTGATGTCTCTTGGAGTCATTAGCTTCCACTTGCCCAATTCCCATTTTTAACAAATTATTTTAATCTATAAGATTTTGTACCTTCTTTTCCATTTGGCCCATTTTTTCTTTTTAAGGATTTCTTCTCTTCAGTGCCTCCTTTTTCCATTTGGCCAATGTTACTTTTCAAGCAATTGTTTTCTTCAGTGTACTTTTTTCCATTTGCCCAATTGTGTTTTTTAAGGACTTGTTTTCTGGTCAATTTTTGTCCTTCTTTTCCAAGTTGTTCTCTTGCATAACTCTCATTTTTTCCCAACTTTTCTTCTACCTCTCTTATTTGACTTTTAAAATCCTTCTTGAGTTCTTCCAAGAAGGTTTTCTGGGCTTGAGACCAGTTCACATTCCCCTTAGAGGTTTCAACTATGGGTATATTGACAATGGTGTCCTCTTCTAAATTTGTGCCTTGATCTTTCCTGTCCCCATAAAAAGAATCTGTAATCATTGTTCATTTCTGTTTTTTACTCATAGTGTTTGCCTATTTCCTGGCTTTTTTAAAGTCGAGTTCTCCTGCTGGAGAACAGGGGACACTGACCCAAACTTCTTGTGCTAGAAGCCAGGGACCTGATCACTGTTTTGTGTGAAGGGGCCCCAGGTGCTGGTAGCTGGAGGCTGTAGGAGTCTGGCAGCTTACCTGGTGCTAAGCTGGGGTGAGCAACACTGGAGCTCTTGGGGTGGGAAGTCTGGCCCCATGGAGGATGTCTGCTCACCCAGACTTCTTTAAAACACAGGAAGGCTTGGAAGTATGCCTCCTGGAGTTGTGCTTCCTGAACTTGTGCTGAAGCATCGGGAGGCTTGGCTGCTGGAGGATGCCTGCCCACCAGCACATGTGGTAGTTTTCTGAGCTGGTGTATACTGGTTCCTCTGTCTGTGCTGAGGCACTCAGGGATCCAGGTGTTGCAACTTTTCTGCTCTACCACCCTGGGGCTCAGGATCTCACCCTGGCTTGCTGAGGTACCTCATATCCTATACTGCTCCCCCTCTCCCAGAGCAAGAGGGGCCTTTCCGTTAATCCCACACACTTCCTGGGCTACAAGACTGCTGTACCCCATCTTTCTGTTGAATCAGCTGTTCTAGGGTTTTTCTGTGGGCAATATTTTCTAGGCTTCAGAGGTCAATAAGGGAGACTGAGAGTGACTTACTTCTTACCCCACCATCTTGGCTTCCAGAAGTCCCCTTCAATTAATTTTTGTGCCTCTTTTACAAATCCAAATCTATTTTTTACAGTATGATTTGCCTAAGTATTTTTGTGCCTCTTTTACCAAGCTATTAATTCTCTTTCCATAATTTGCTTACACAACTGTAATATCTTTTTCCAGTTTTTCCTCTACCACTCATTTCTTTCTTTAACACCCTGAGGAATTCTCATTAGGCTTGTGTTCTACTAACATATTTCTTTGAGGTTCTGCTTATAGTTGTTTTCACATTGTTGTCTTCTTCTGGGTTAGTGTCTTGTTCTTCCCTGCCACCATACTAGGTTTTTATGGTTAAATTCTTTTTTGTGGTTTGATCATTTTTCTAGCCTATTTCTTGACTTGGACCTTGTGTTAAAGTTGGATTCTGCTGACCTGGGCTGGGGAAGCACTGTCCCAAGCCTCAGGCTTTTTCATGTTGCTGTTTTCAGAATTAGTACTGAGGGTGTACAAGTTTTTGGTACTTCTAAGGTGCAGTTTGAAGAAAGGTGTGGGCATTATTCTTCTACTCTGTGCTCTGGTCTTTACCCAGGAAGGGCCCTTGCTTCCCTGTAGCCACAACTGCCAGTGCTTAGTGCTGGAATGGTGACCAGGTCCCCTACTGTCCTGTAGCCACAAGTGCTAATGCTCCTCTTTGCTTTGGAATGGAGATCAGGCAACCTGCTCTCTTGTGATTGATTGCAAGTGCTCTTCCTGTCATGGAACAATGACCCAGCACTTTGTATGGGCAAGGCTTCACTAAGGAAATTGCAACTAAGCTAAGCTCTGAAGAAAGAATTTGGTCAGTGAAAAGGAAGTAGATCAATCCACTTATGTACACTTAATTACATGTGATCAGGAAGTAGCTTATATGCAAATTTTGGTGGAATGTAGAATGATGGAGGGGTAGTAATGTTGAATGACATTGAAAAAGTAGGCTGGGTACATATAACTTAAGGCCTTAAAATAAAGGCCACAGAGTTTATATTGTTATACTTGGGTTTGAGTAAAAATTTTCCAAATCAGCGGAAGATGAGCCTTTTGTGGGGAGAAGACATGGAAGGATACCAGAAGGTGGAGAGATTTTCTCCTCACTGGAATGAGGGGTGTTTGCTTTTCTTGATGGGGAAAGAGGATTGAACCATATGATTTATATAAACAATTTCACATTCTTGTCCTCACCTCTATCCTCCACATTGCTTTGGTCTTGTTAGACTTCAAAAATGCCACAAACCCAAAACATCAGACTTTTGTGCTTCCACATATATCATCTACATGCAGTGATGGTGCTGGGCCGAGAGAATAGAGTAAATATATTTCCTGGGGGGGGGGGTCCTTCTATATTTTACGTCATCACCACATACCTTCTGTGCATCATTCCTCCCAAAGTAAAGGGAGGTTCTGACTAATTGATGTTCTATCCTCTTCTGCAGCCATGTCTACTCCAGGGAATAATGATGGTAAAACACCTTACAAATATGCAGAAAGAACAGAGCTGGAGAAGAAGCTAAGAGAATTGGGGCTGGATGCCCAGTATTGGGCACCTAAACTGCAGAAATACCTGGGTGTGACCTCTGCCCAAGCATTACAACACCTACAACAAAAGGAAATCTTGAAACTAAAATCTCAGGCAAAACATCCTTGGGAGAAGCAAGCACTGGAGAAACTTTTTCAACTGTCGAGTAGTCAGGACTCAGAGAACATGCAAGAGAAACACTGGGTAACAGTGAAGAAGAGACAAGAGTGGGCACAGTCAGCCTTGAGGGAGTTGAGAGAGATGGAGGTAGCAGGCAAAAGCCGCCAGGAGACAATTGTGAGAGAGAAAGAAGAGGAGCTGAGGCAGGCCATGGAAATCCCACCCAAGTATTGGCCATTCCCTGAGAAACCCCTAACAGAGGTCATAGAAAACATGAAGAGACACCTCAGTCTCATGGAGGGCACACTCTCCCATAGGGAGAATCTTTCTGACAGGGAGCTCCTCAAAAGGGTGTCAGGTGGCCTTGCCCTGCAGGGCATTTACCAAACCAATAACCCTGAGGATCTTTTGGGGAAGAGAGAAGAACTGCTCAGCCTCCCAGAGAACTTCTTCCTGCTCAGCCCAGCCCAGGGAACAAGGATGGAAACAAAAGAGTTTTTGTCTTCTCATGAAGAGTCCATGTTTACTGAAAGCATGGAGAAACTGGGGTTCACTGTTAGCTTCTTGGCTAAGAGTGGAGGTTGGGGATTTAGCCTGGAAGCCAGTGCCAATGGCACCAGATATTCAGACTCAAGAGAAGTTCATAAGTCTCTCTCTGAGCACATGTACAGCTGTACCACCAAGTTCTGCTATATTCCACTGGCCTTCTGTCACTTTGCACGAGATGAGCTCCACCTATCTAGGTCAGCTCTTCAAGAGTTAAAGAAATTGGAGGAACTTCTGAGTCACTCCAATGGTATAGAAACCCATCAACTATTGAAGCATAGATGTGAAGCATTTTTCCGAAGGTTTGGCTCTCATGTGAACCAGGGCCCACTGCACTTGGGAGGAGTGTTCTGGTGGAAAGCTGTAGCTGAGGGCTTCAAGTCAGAGGAGTTGCATGATGTGAAGCAACAAGCTTCAGAGGCACTTGACATGTACATTGGAGGCAGCTACAGTGGTTTTGGGTTGACAGCAGGAGCCATGGTAAATGCATCAAACCCTAAATCCCAAATGGCTTCTCACAAAACAAGCTCCACTAATTTGAAAGCAAGATTCCAAATGTCAGTATACCAAACAGGAGGTCCCGCAGAGGTGGATTCTCTCCCACAGTGGAAAGCTGGTCTTGTGGCCAATAACCAGACCTGGTGTATCATTGACCGAGGCTATCAGCTGGTGCCTGTCTGGGACATAATTCTATCTAACCACAGACAAGATTTTCAGGATCCTCTCAGACTGAGTCGTTGCCTCACAGACTTTTACACTTCCCTTACTGCTCAATGTGCAAGGACTCAGGATGGAGAGGAGTTACTGAGTGCAGTGGAGGATGCCAGATCTTTTGTAGAAGAAATGAAATCCTGGGAAATCACTGAGCCTGAGGAGAAGCTGATGAAACTACTTGACTTTAAGCAAAAGCTGAGTGAGAAAAGTAAAAACTATAACACATGGATCAATATCTGTCTCAAAGACCTGACCTTGCAGAAGTTCTTGGTGGACATTGTCAATTTTTGCAAGGACTTCCCAGTTCCTGAAACCAAATTCATTAAATCCCAGTTGCGTAGCCTTCTGTATCCTCATGTCTATCAAGTGGAAGACTTCCCACAGAGTCAACCAATCATGCAGTGGGTTTTCCATTCAGCAAAGGAACAACAAGACATCTGTGTCACAGAGTTTACAGAATTCATTCAGATCTTAGAAAAGGCAAAGAATGACCTTCTTGAAATAAATCACAACTCAGAGCCCTTAGGAAAAATGGAAGAAGCTCAAAGAAAGGCTACTTATGAGATCAGTTCATCTCTTAGCTCCTTTCTGAAGGCCTTGAAACAGGCAGAGGAGTCAGGAACACACCTACTCCTGCTTTCCATTGCAGCTGGTGCAGGATACAAGGAAGAAAACCAAACCTTCCACTGTCTCCTAGGATATGAAGAATTAAATTTCCTGTTATGTGAAATGAAAGAAGCCCATGAAAAATACCAGTACCTCAATAAGGTATGTGACTGTAGGGCTCAAGCATTCCTACTGCTCACAGGGCTCACAGTAACTCCTGGACCTACAGCTGTGTCTGCAGAAGAAAAGATGCAACGTTTGAAGCTCATGCAGTCTCACATGGGACAATCATGGTCCAAAGAAGTGCTTCATGTCCTCTTGAAACCAAGGGCTGGTCATGATTGGGAAACTCTGGAGAAAGATCTGAATTTCCTCATCAGTGGGGAATATGAAGCTACAGTGAATTGTATACAGATGGACCAGGTGAAAAAAGAACTGGAAAGTGTTTCTCAGAGAATGAAAAAGACCCCTGAACCAGAACCAAGTACCATCAAATACCAGGAAGTGATAAAAAATTCCAACTTTTTAGAGTTAGCCAAGAGACTTGGTCTCGAGCATTACTATCCAAGGAAGATGGGCCGAGAAGATTTCCATTTGATTTACCAGGCCTCTGTGCATGACAGTCAGCCTGAAACAGACAAAGAATTGCCATTTTATTTCCTACAGAAGTTATTGATGCTGGATTACAAACTGAGATACTTGGTCTGTAAAGATGAGGGAGACACAATGGGGAATAGGATACCAACGCTGACAAATCTTGAGACTGACACTTCAGATCCTTATGATGATTTGTTTGATGACAGGAACACACCACCTCTGCTCTTATCAAAAGGCCCACCCCACATCCACCCAATGGACATCCAGATGATGGTTTTTCACTGTGCAGATGATTTCATGAGACAATACATTTCAAACAAACTTTCCATTTGTCAATTTGCTCTCCCCCTTGTGGTACCAAATCCCTGTACCTCTGTAATAGAATTCCCCCTCTGGTCTCTCAGCCAAATCAAGAGAAGCTGGAGACAGGTGGAGAAATCATCAGGAGAAGACACAGTCATTAATTTTAATAACCAACTCATCTCCCAGGCACCCATCCCCATTGTGTCCTTTATAAGAGTTGTGAGTTCTGCTTCTTCCAAATCTCAGATCTTGAACTCTCTGCTGAGTAAGCACAAACATGATGCTTTCTTCCACCGTCACTGCCGAGGCAGCAGCAAATCCTGCCTCTTAATGGGAGGTATGGTAGAGATCTCCTGGTTCTGTCCAGGGGGGAGAGATGAGGACAGATTTGAAAGGTGTGTTGCCTTCACCAATCTCCGTGGAGATGCCAAAGATTATGAGATGCAGCTCAGATTTCTGCAGGAAATTGCTTCAGTCACAGTGGTCCTTGTGTCTACTTCTGATAAAAGTGAGAGGACTGTCCAAATGGTCCGGGACCTATGGAAGACAACAAAACCTTTGGTTTATTTGTTTGATGACAAAGAAGAGAATGCATTCAGTGATTCTGGCCAGAAAGTGAGGATTGGCATAAGGAATAGAAACGAGGCTGAATTAATGGATGAACTCACAAGTGTCATAAATCGCTTGCTGAAGTCTTCAGGTCCATTTCTCAGTCTGGAAGACTGTGCTGAAGTTGCTCAGTGCCATGGCTTTACTGTAGATGTGGACAGGAAGGAGTGTCAGGAGGCTAAAGGAAAGGCACAGGCTTTGCTGGCCCTCATGAAAGAGATGAAATTGTCTGAAATGAAGGAGAGATTACTGCCCCTTCAAGGAGAGCTTTGGCACCAGTGGTGTAAGAAGGACAAGGAGCTTTGTCACCTGCGAGAGAAGGGGAACCGCAGCCTTGAACAGCACAAGAGTGAGATTGAGACAGAAAAGCAAATAATAAGACAAACACAGCTAAGTAGGGCATTTCCTCTTAATGATTTGATGAGATCTGTGCTTGAAATCCTCCAGTCTCATTCAGAGAAAGAAAACACCACTGAGTTGTACTTCCTACAGTGGCTGAGCATGTTCATGGACAACCTGACTAGAGGTCACCTGGAAAAACTCCAGAAGAGGTACAACCAGTTGTGGTCCCTCGTGCTCGCAGAAAAACAAAAAGGGTCAAAGAATGCCTCCTTGAAACACCACCAAATGGAACTAGAAGCTGTGTCCAAGGAGATCAGGGATTCTTCCTTGGGTATTGAACATCTCCTAAGAGAGGTTGGCCAGATCTATGAAGCTTTGGAAGAAGCTTCATCCCAAATGGACACTGTGTTTTTCTCTCTTCCTCAAATCGCTGCTGACCTGATGGTTTCTGGGTACGCCCTTGAGCTGATGGATGGGGATGCTTCCTATGTACCCCTGAAGTGGGTAGCAGCTGTTTTTGACAGATTGATTGAGAAAATCGGAGACCAGAAGCTCTTTGTTCTCTCTGTTCTTGGCCTCCAAAGCACAGGAAAGTCCACTCTGCTGAATGCTATGTTTGGCCTGCAATTTAATGTGAGTGCAGGGAGATGCACGCGAGGAGCTTACATGCAGTTGCTGAAGGTGGAGGATACCCTCTGGGAAGAGCTGGGCTTTGGTTTTGTCCTTGTGGTTGACACAGAAGGACTCCGGGCCCCAGAATTCACTGGAAAATCACAGAATCGGGACAATGAGCTGGCAACTTTTGTTATTGGACTTGGAAACCTGACCTTGATCAATATATTTGGAGAGAATCCTTCAGAAATGCAAGATATCTTGCAAATTGCTGTCCAGGCCTTTCTGAGAATGAAACAAGTGAACATTTCCCCCAGCTGTCTCTTTGTGCATCAGAATGTGGGGGAAATCACTGCCAAAGATCAAAATGTGGAAGGAAGAAGGCAACTGCAGGAGAGACTAGACAAAATGGCAGCCACAGCTGCAGAACAGGAACAGTGCTCAGATATTACTAGCTTCAGTGATGTCATTCGGTTTGATGTCAACACCCATGTGCATTACTTTGCTCATCTATGGGAAGGAGATCCTCCAATGGCCCCTCCTAACCCTAGTTATAGCCACAATATCCAGGAACTAAAAAGAGGAATTCTCTTGGCTGCCAAAAAAGAATCCAAAGGCAGCATCCTGAAGATGTCTGAGGTGAAAGTCCGGATCCATGATTTGTGGAAAGCCTTGGTGAATGAAAACTTCATCTTCAGTTTTAGGAATACCTGGGAGATCATGGCCATGATCAAACTTGAAACAATGTATAACAACTGGACCTGGAATCTAAGAAGTCATGTGTTGGGTTTGCAAAACCAATTAACCAATCAGATTCAGAATGGGGAAATTCAGGATCTTCCAAGAAGTTCTATTGAGGCTAACATTGCAGAAAAATATGAAGGCATCAGGCAAGAGCTTCAAAGGTATTTTGATGAAGACCAAGAAAATGAAATCCTGATCCAGTGGAAGGGAAACTTTGAGAACAAATTGAGAAATCTTAAAGAGTCACTTGTTTCAGAAAGCATTAGAAAGTCCAAAGATTTCCTTAGTTCAAGGAAAAGTCAAAATAAACTGGATCAAAAGAAATCAGAATATGAAAAAGAGCTATTGTTAAGAAGCAGAGATGTGGCCCTGTCTTTAATGGGTAAAGAATTAAGTGAGGAGGAGCTGAGAGACACATTCAGTCAACTTTGGACAAAGTGGGTCTGTGAAGTATCCTCAACTTCCCCTCCTGCCGAAGACCCCAGTATTGATGTTGATTTGGAGAATATCTTTCTAGACCATTTTAAACAGGAATGGAATGTGGTCAGCAAACTTCGAGATCATTCCAAAAGGAAAACCTTTTCCATTGATTATGATAAACATGTCACAATGAAGATGACATACAAATTTTACAGCCCCTTCATAGCAGAGAGTGATAAGAAGTCCATAATGGAAAGTACCCAAAACATTATCTCACTGGTCACCGAAACTATTGAATGTAAGTTGAGAATGGGAATGGATTATAATATAAGTTACTTCCATGAAATACTGCGATTGATCGACAAGAAGACAGATTCTGTATCCGATGGGGCACGGTACACATTTACAAATGAATATAAAATAGATTTGTCCTTGTGTTTATGCCATAGAGCAGCAGCTAAATTTAGGGACATGCACACAGCATTCAAGAGAGCACATGATCCTGTCACATATTTAGAAAACAAGAGAGAAGATTTCTTTATGAGTTTTAAGATTTCCTGCCAAGGTGCAACCTCTGTAACAGCATTTGCTGACTTCCTATGGAGCAAGCTCACTGCTTCTCTACCTATAGCCATCTGGAAAAAAATAGCTCTTGACCTTGCTGGGGAGATTAGGGCTAACTGTCCTGCCTTCAATGGAAACCGTTCCAATCTAGAGAAACACATTCTCATCTCTCTGGCTAAGGAAGAAAACTTTGAGAATTATTGGGAATACATCAATGCACCAAAACGATTTTTTAAGAATTACATTAAAAAAGAGATCCAAGCATACTGTATAAGTAGAGGAAATGAGAAATTGAAGAATTTTTTAAGTAATAGTTTGGAATTTTTTAAGAAAGTCATCCTCTCTGCTATTTGTGAGTCAACTCTGCTGGCTAAGGACCAAAACAATTCTGCATCTGTGTGGCTAGACACATTGTGTAATTGCCTTGGGCGTCATTTGACACTTCCAAGAGGAGATTTAAGAAGCATTGAACACCAGGAGATAGCTGACATCCAGTTCCTCAAAGAATCCATGAATGAACACTTGGATACAGAAATACAAAAGGTAGGAGAAGCCTGTGAAGTCATATGTATAGAGAATGTGGTACCAGAGATTCAGGCCATGCTCTCTGATCAGCTCAGTGGCTGCTGGAAGCAATGTCCCTTTTGCAAAGCAATTTGTACAAATACAGCCATAAATCATTGTGAGGACCACAGTGTGCCTTTTCATCGTTCTCAGACTGTCACAGGCACAAACTGGCACAAGACTGATGAGTTTTCAATTGATATCTGTACCAGCTATGTGGCAAGTGATCTTCTTTTTGTTCTTAACGATGATAGGTCCATCCCATTTAAGAGCTATCGTCAAGCAGGTGGTGAATATGCCACATGGAACATCACTCCAGACACATCTGCCCAACCATACTGGAAATGGTTTGTTTGTCGCTTCAGGTCACAATTAGAAGAGCATTACAATTTCAGATTCAGTGGCAGAGGTCAGATTCCCGATGCATGGTCCAGAATCACCAAGCAAGATGTGCTGAATGACCTGAATAAATAATAATTCTCACTAACACCAAGGAACCTAAATGTAGAGCATTTTGAGAACTTGTTCTCTCAGAATGATTTTTCAAAACATGAATGATGGAGGCATAGCACTATGAGACATATATGATAATGTAGTAATCATCAAAACTCTGTGTCAATGGTTAAAAAAAAAATGAGATTTAGTGGGACAGACTAGACAATGGAGAACCAAAAACATTTCATCTTAATCTCAGAGCTGTCAATAAGCAAGAATGTAAATTATTTCTGGAAGAATTCCTGTTTGCAAGAATTGTTGAAAAATCTCAAAAGGTGTTTCACAGAAATTAGGCTGAGAGTTCCAGCTAACACCAAATACCAGTGTAAATAAAAATTGATATGTAACATCAATGATAAAAGTTCATAGCAGTAGAAAACTAGAAAATAAATAGAAAAGGTACCTTTCTTATCCATAAACAGGGATATAATTCTTAAATAAACAAGAGACGGAGTTATAAACAAAGATTATATGAAATTGAAAAAAATTTACCCAAGAATAATTAGTGTAACTAATATAAGAAGAGGAATCAAATAGGGAAAAAATTTGCATCAAATATCTCTTACAAGGATCTAATACATGGGCAATTAACAAATATATAACCAAAAAGACCATTTTCTAATGGTGAAATGTTGAAAGAAACATAGTGTTCAAAAGGAAAACTGTGAACTCAGCAATCATAAGGAAAAAAACCTCAAAAACACTACTGAGAGAAATCAGAATCAAAACAATCCAGAGATTTTACATCATACCCAGCCAACTGGCAAAGATGACAAAAGATAGGAATGAGTAAATTTGTATTTGGGAGAGGTGTGGTATTATGGAAAGGCAGATATAGTAAAGTAATTAGGTTAAAATGTGATTTGAAAATATTTAATAAAATAAATGAAAATACAATAAGAGATAATATTAATATATGGTTTTCTAAGTCAAAGTGTACGCATCCACATAGATTCATATTTATGTTTTATTGGTCTCCCTATTTGAGTTTGACACACTGCACTAAAGCATCAATGGTGGGACTGTGCATACACATACCATTCTGGAAAGCAGAATGCAAATTATGAAAATGAAGGTACTAAAATTTCCATACCCCTTGATCCAGTGAGTCTATTAAGAAGCATAAACCCTGAGGAAGTCCTAAAGAAAAAAGAAAGGTTTCTTACACACAAAAATACTTATAACACCATTTTTTATGGAAGCAAGTAACTGGAAAAAAAAAAGTAGAGTATCAATAGGGGAATGGCTGAACAAACTGAGGTGCATGAATATAATGATGGATTATTGTGAAATATTAATCAATTACTGATAATTATTTATTACTGATAAATTACTTATTAATCATTATTACTGATAAATTATTTCTTTTTAGTCACATTCTTTAATTATACATATAACTTAGTTCTTATAAATGATAGTAGATTAAGAAGTGTATATGATATTCTGTGTAGGCTGATAGGACATTGGCTCCAGCCAGCTCCCTGTTAACCAAAATCCTTGCTTCTATTAAAAGCCTTTGTCCAGTCAAGTTTCTTATTTCTATTAAGAGCTTTGCTATAGATGTAGTCATAGTGACTCCATGATCAAATATAAGTCATATAAGGATAGAAAATACGCTGAGTATTGCTCACCTGTCAAAGTTCCCCATTATCATGAAAATTCCCTATCTCTTTCAAAGATGGTTACAAGAGATAGGCTTCCATGGTGACAATGGAAAGTCCCAAAATTGCCCTAACCAATCAGAAGGTGTAAACATCTGTCAGAATTGATATCATGTCCCTCAGTTTGGGGTTAATGCTCCTCATTTATTTATTTCCCATTCTGATGTTTCTCATTTGTCTATAAAACTGCTCTGTAAACTCAGTTTAGAGTCCTTGTGTCAACTGAGGTGGTCTGGGATTCATTTTATTGGCAAACTGCTAGTCATGGCTAATAAACTAATTGTGCTTGAAACTTTTTTTTGTCTCAGTTTCCTTTATTTATAGATTTCAATCATGATATTATAGTGCTGTAAAAATGACAAGCATGCTGAATATAGAGAAGCATGGAAAGAGTTGTATGAATTGATGTAATGCGAAGTTGAGTGTTGAAAACTTCATATATATGTGTATATATGCATATATATGATTATGACAATGTAAATGGAAAAAATCAACCATAAAACAACTAAAATGAATATTGCAAAATTACAAGGCTTCAAGAAAAAAATATACCTCTCCCCAATCCTTAGGAGAGGTGGGCAGGAGTCCACAGTATATAATTTCAGATATTTTCAATGTGTTTATTGGTTATTTTGAATTTTTTTCTCTTCTCTTTTTCTCAAAAAACAGTGTTACACGATATGATTCTCTAAGAGGTGAAAAAAGGTAATATACAAGGTAGAAATCTAAGTGATTTTGAAAAAAATCTACAAAAATCCTATACTTGAAAATAAGCTAAATGCTAATCAGAACAACTCTTACATTTTACCTCAAACCAAACAAACTGACGATTATAAAAGATGGGGAAAGTCAATGCTAGATGTGCTTTGGAAAGAGTAAAACTAATACACTGTGGGTAGAGTTTTGAAATGGTCTAACAATTCTGGAAAACAATTTAGAATTATGATGAGACATGAATGAACATTTCTCACCATATCCTGTAGCCCAGAGATCTTATTGCTAGGCATATACCATAAGACGGGCAAAGATAAGAAGATATACCGTGTCCTACATATTATCAAATTATTTATAGTAATATTTTTTGTAGTGGCAAAGAACTTCTAAAAAGAAAATGCACATGAATTAGAGAATGGAAACAAATTGTACACAAATAGAATGGTATAGCCATTACAAAAAGAAAACCCCAAACCAATGACTGTGATAATAAGATTGTGATAATACTTTGGACCTCTTGTCCCAGAATTAGATGAGTTATACTTTCCCTTCATGATTTATGGGGTCAGCTATATCTTCCTTTTAGGCATGACTTTCAGTGATGATGTTGTCTTAAGTCTTCATTGTGATCTATCCCTACTCCCATTCCTACAGTTAGCACCCAGTGATAAGCACACCAATTGGTCCAGCACAGAATTGCTTTTGCAAAGGGATATTCACTTTGTAGATAACAGGAAAAACAGAAGTAAAAACATTCCTCCTCTCACCCCCCACCCCAAACCGGGGACACATACTACCTAAACCACCTTGGAATGTGGGGAGAAAGGAATCAGCCTTAGCTAAGTTTTTACATATCGATTATAGTAGTAAGTTTCCATATGTGGTATGACTAATGGATGAGATACACATCTATGCTCTGTATGCTGGCCTAGGTCAATTAAACTGCCTAGGACCTCACACCTCACTTTGTATCTTCTGGAATAAATTCCAACCTCCAGAGTCTGGTATTTTATATGCCTGAGCTTTTTCAGTTTACAAGGTCATAGCCATTTCTAATCTCCATCAAAAATAGGAAAGGACAAATGCAAAGAGACAAAGAACCAAGGCCCACATTCCTAGGACAAATATCAGATGGAGTGGGCCTAAGAATTCCACCCTTACAGCATTGTCTCTCTCAATGTCATGCAGTCAGGTAGGAAGAAGATGGCCTTCAGGCAGCTAGGTGGCACAGTGAATGGAGCACTGGCCCTGAAGTCAGGAGGACCTGAGTTCAAATACAGCCTCAGACACTTAACACTTACTAGCTGTGTGACCTTGGGCAGGTTGCTTAACCCCAATTGCCCTCCAAAAAGCTAAAAAAAAAAAAAAGAAGAAGAAGAAGATGGCCAAAGAGCAGGGTCCAGGGTGACTAGTGCTTTTGGAGTATACTCTATATCTGACAACACAGTCATTCAGTGGTCTATGTCATCATTAAAGGGTAGTAGACTACAGCCAGCTACTGGTCTGTACATGTTCCAAAGTGGACCCCTCCCCAAACCATTTTGAACCCCTAAGACCTGAGAAAGGTCTAAAACATGGATTGGCCAATCAGGAGAAAGACATTTTTGGCCCACTCTGAGCTAACCTACCATAATATTTTGCATGTTCTGGCATAACAGACATACTTTGCTTTGCTTTTTGAGTGAACTCAAAATGTCCCTTCCTGTGTCAGCAACTACAAGATCAGATGAAACTGACCAAGAGCAATCTTCTGTTTATGACTACCAAGGATAAGGCACCTTGAACCAAACACTATCTTGAATAATGGGACTTTTCTAATCTTGGTATTCTACAGACATGTTAGTTTATATTATATTATGTCATGTTAATGACAGAAGAAACACAGACATCCATAATTTCAATTGACATTTGGACATTCTCCTTTCTTATTATATTTACAATGTATTCACTTAAGTAATTCCTATCTCGTACTATGTTTAACACATATGAAGACTATAATTTTGGCTGTCATAGGCATCCTGAGCCAGGAAGGAAGGGAGGGAGGGGTGAAAGGGAATTGCTCTGAAGATATAAAATTCCCTTCACCTGTCCATCCTTGGGTTCATTGTCTACAATGAAATCCCTGGTGTATCTTTATATGTATGTTCCACGAGCTGTGAGAAAAATAAATATACACATGCATCTTAATTTTGCTTGTTGTTCTTACAGTGAACTCAGTAACGGTTGATAATGTATATGCTTTTTAAACTTCTTTATTGTTAATTTTTTCTTTTAATTTGTCATACTCATAATATGCTGTCAAAGCAAACCATCATTTTGGTATTTTACTTCTTTTCATAGTTATATCAGTCTTTCTTTTATGAATTTAACTGTTGAACTACTTGGTTAGTATAAATTGAGAGTGGTTACATTTATTGTTATTTATCTTTACTTTCACTTTTATATAGTACTGTCTTGTCTCTTTCAAATTTTTTCTAAATTGAATTTTATTCTATCTATTATGGCCCCTCTGCTTTTTTGTAGTTGCAATTACATGGCATATTTTATACCAGTTTTTAAATTTTAAATGAGTCACATTTTTAAAAAATGTGTTTCCTATAAACAACATATTGATGGGTTTCATTTCTTATTTCATTCTATTACAATTTTTCCTTTAATGGAAGAATTCACATTACTTAAATCTATTGTTCTAGCTAATAAATTTGATATGTTTTCTGTTACTTCCTTATTATTCTTTTTTATTCCTGAAGACAGTTAAATTTATATTAATCTTCCATAAATATTTCCACTTTTTAAAAAGGAAACATAAGATTTCAATTTATTCTTAGGGAGTTGCCTAGGAGCAATGAGAGACTAAATGACTTACCCAAAGTTATATTACCAGTATATAGCAGAAAAGGATTTAATTTTGGGTCTTCCTGGCTTTAAGGTAAGACCTTCCTTTCAGCAAATTTTTTTTTCACATTAAATTTATTTATTTACCTTTAGTTTACAACATTCAATTCCACAATCCCTTTAGTTCCAAATTTTCTCCCCTTTCTTCTCTCCCCCCCAACCCATGGCGGCATGTAATCCAATATAGGTTCTACAAATACCTTCACACTAAACATTAGTCAAGTTGTAGAGAAGAATTATAACCAATGGAATAAACGAGAAAGAAGGAACAAACAAAACAAAACAAAAAAGAGAGAGCAAGTAGTTTGCTCCAATCTGCATTCAGACTCCTTAGTTCTTTCTCTGGATGTGGATAGCCCTCTCCTTCATGAGTCTTTTGGAGTTGTCTTCTAACCTTGCATTGCTGAGAGGAGTCCAATCTACCTAAGTTAGACATCATAGATACGATGTGTCTGTAACTGTGTGCAAAGTTCTCCTGGTTTTGCTCTCTTCACTCAGTATCAGTTTATATAAGTCTCTCCTTGTTATTATGAAGTCCATCCAGCAAATGGTTTTAACTATTAAAAAAAAACATGCTGCATTATTTGGCCTCACACCTTGAGTTAAAGTAAATATCTGGGTTGAAGAATTTCTAGAAAATTATTACTCAGGAAAATAATACTTTATTGTTATAAGGCACAGCAGCAGGTAAACAAAACATATATACACATAATGGCAATACAGACAGAGAGAATTTTTTTTTCCTGCATGCAAGAGATTCACCTGGGCCCAAAGTAAGAGATGTGTTGAGGAGTGAATATGCTCAAAGCTGGGGTTCAGGTGTCAAAATTATACACCCTAAGAATGGTCTTTTTTGAGGACAAACGATCAGTGTCAGATGTAGGAGGGTGCATTCCTTTTTTTTTTTAAATATATTTATACTTTACTTATTTTAACATTCTTTCTAAAAAATTTTGAGTTCCTAATTTTCTCCTTCCCTCCCTCCACCTTTTCAACCATTAAGAAGACAAGCAATATTATATCAATTATATATGCAAAGTCATGTAAAACATATTTCCATATTAGCCACTTTATTTTTAAAAAAGCAAGAAAAATAAAGTGAAAAAATATGCTTCTATCTGTACTCAGAGATTATCAGTTCTCTCTATGGTTGTATATAGCATTTTTCTTCATGAACCCTTTGGAAATGTCTTAGATCATTGTATTGATCATAGTAGCTCAGTCTTTCACAACTAATCATCGTTACAATACTGCTGTTACTGTGTACAGGGTTCTTTTGGTTCTGCTCACTTCACTTTGCACAAGTTCATATAAAACTTGCTAAGTTTTTCTGAAACCATCACCCTCATCGTTTTTTAAAGTGCAATAGTACTCCATCACAAACTCATGCCACAACTGGTTCAACCATTCCCCAATTGATAGGCATCTTCCCAATTTCTAATTCTTTTCCACCACAAAAGAGCTGTTATAAATATTTTTGTATATATAGGTCCTGTTCCTTTATCTTTGGAAGATGGCAGAGTAAGCAGTAAATTACTGTAACTCTCCCATATTTACCTCCAGACAACCACAAAATAGCACCCACAAACAAATTCTGGAACCAGCAAAATGATGAAATGAAACAATCTTTTAGTCCAAGAAACTTTGATGATCAGTAAGAAAGGTCTGTCTCACTTGTGCAAAAAGAGAGCACATACTAGTACAAGAAGCATGCCAGCAAACCAGCAGCAAGCCCCCCTCAGAAAACTAGTGGGAGATTCTGAGTTCCAGTGCAATGGGGCAGGCAAATGCCAACACCATGACCCCCCTCCCCCCCGCCCCAGCCTCAGTATAGCCAGGTAAATGGGTAGACTCCAGCTAGAGAACCTCCATGGGCTTCAGCATAACCCCAGGCAAACAGGCAATCTCCAGACAATGTGCTTCAGTGTAGCCCGGGGGAAATGCACAAACTTCCCATGGGCCTCAGAACATGCCAAACACCAGTACCCAGTAACCAGCTCAGAACCAAGTAAGCTACCAGACACCTACTCTGACTACTTACCTCCCTGACTTCCTTTAAGTCTCAACTAAAATCCCACTTTTAATTATTTCCTATTTATCCTGTATATAGTTTTCTTTACATATATTTGTTTGCATGTTTTCTCCCCTATTAGAATGTAAGTTCAGTGAGGGCTAACACTATATTAACTTTCTAAAAGTCAAGTACAAATACAAGGGTGTGGCTCAGCCCCATGATTAGCCATGACTCAATCAACTGTCCTCACATGTGATATGAAGAGGGATGTGATCCCCAAACCACCAGGCCTGCAAAGTGCTTTTCATATGTCAACTCAATGGATCTTTACAAGAACAACCCCATGGGGCAGATGCTATTTAATATCCACATTTTCTAGATGAAGAGACAGAAGCAAAGAAAGGTTAAATAACTTTACCAGGGTCACAGAGATAGAAAGTCCGAAACAGGATTTGAATTCAGGTATTCCTGATTCCATGCCCAGCACTCTCTCCACTTGACCACTTTGGTTCCTTCCTTTCTAAATCTTTTTTTTTTTTTTGGAAAGGGGGAAAGCAAGGCAATTGGGGTTGTGACTTGCCGAAGGTCACACGGCTAGTTAAGTGTCAAGTGTCTGAGGTCATTTGAACTCAAGTCCTCCCAACTTCAGGACTGGTGCTCTATTCACTGTGATACCTAGCTGCCCCCCTTTCTATATCTTTTACTAGTTCTCTCTATGCCTTTATTACTTTCTATCTCTGTTCCACTCTCATGCTCACTGATTCTGTGTCTCACTAACTCCTGTCTGTCCCTGACACTGTCTTGCTTTTTGTCTCCATCTCTGTCTCTCTTTGAATCCTGGCTCCATCAATGACTCACTTTGTTATCTGGAATGTTATTTTCTCCCTTAGAGTCTCTCTACCTTCAGGGGACTAGAACACATTGGTCATCCACTCCCTTTGTGACTCATGAAGCACATACATGGAGTTACTGCTGTAGATTTTTCTCAAGTCAGATGAAACAACATATTACCACACTGAAAATTTAAATTCCCATATCACTGTCAGGTGGTGTCATTCTTGTCACTGTCTCACTAAATGACTCGGTATAATAGATCTGCAAACAAGCTTTCTGTAGCCCAAATAATGCTAAGCACCTGTACTACTATTTGTCAAAAATATTATCAGTTTGATACAAATTTGTTTGGCAGCACCACTGAATTCATTATAGCTATTTGCCATCATGTATTTTTTTAATCAGTAGGTAGCACAATTACTATTGTGTTAAGACTCAGTGATGTTTTTTTTTAAACCAAATAAGTGTCCTCATTTTTGAAAACGTTGGGATACCATCAGACTAGAATTCTATGCTTCCTCCCAGCTCACTTTTTCTTCTCTTTGTCTATTTGTCTTTTTCTCACATCTGCCTGTCTCCTCTCTAGTTCTCTGTCTCCCTTCTTACTCTTTTTCTGTCTCCATCCTTCCTTGCTCTCTCTCCTTTCTCTTTATTCCCCATCTGTCTCATCCTATTCTCTTTCCTTTGTTCCTATCTCTATGTTCTCTCCATTCCCTTTTCAGTCTCTTGTTTCTCCTTTCTCTATTTCTCTCTCCTGTCTAATTCTCTTCCTTTTGTGTCTTTCTCCCCCTCTGAATCTCTTTTTCTCCTCCTTTCACCTATTTTCTCTCTCTTCCATCTCTCCCCTCTTTCCCTCCTTTGTCACCCATTTATATATCTCTTATCTCCATTTCTCTCTTGTTTTGCTTTTTTCTGTCCCTATCACTATCTTCATCCCCCTCTTTCTCATCTCTCTCTCTCTCCTCTCTCTGTCTCCCCTCTCTGCCATTGAGTCATTCCCTTCTGTTTTTCCTCTGTCACTCTTCTGCTGTCTTTCTATCTTTGAATCTCTCCCCTCTCCATCTTTGTTTTCCTTCTCTGTTGCTCTCATTTCCTGTCTCTCTCTCTTCCTCTCTCTCTCCTTAAACTAGTTAATAATCACACAAATTCTTTTAATAAAATATATATTATGACTAACACAAAGAGGTAAAGAACACTAAAACATAAGGTAACAAGGATAATGATTATTGATTGTCTGCATAGTCAAATCTGTGGTACCTTCCAAAGGCACTAGTTCTAACTAATTTCTACCAGGTTGTATTATGCTGAGAAGACAGTACTGTAAATTTAAAAGCCTTCTTAAGCCCTTCCTGTTTAAGTCAACATTTGACCTGTGACTGGGCCTTAGTTCTTTTTCTCTATGTATTTGCCTTTTCCTGTTTTAAATAGAAATTGGAGAGGGCTATGACATTATGAAGTAAAAAAAGGTCAGGAATGTAGATATCACAGGTTGAAAACTGGAATTCACGCCAGGTTTTGTTAAAATCTTCATGGTTGAGGGGCGGCTAGGTGGCAGTGCAGTGAGTAGAGTGCTGGTCCTGGAGTCAGGAGGACCCAAGTATGGATCTGGCCTCAGACACTTCACACAAAAAAAGCTAGCCATGTGACCTTGAGCAAGTTACTTAACCCCAATTACCCTCCAAAAAGCAAAAAAAAAAAAAGATATTGAAATCTTCATGCTTGAGGCATGAGACCCTGAACTCCTGACTTGATCTTAGCCAAGCAGTAGCAGAGTGCTCATCCATATATCTGTCATGCCACATTTTGAAGTCAACTTGGTGCAATGAATTAAGAGAAATGATTATTTCTCTCTTATATTAATAACCAATTACTAATATATTGGGGAGGGGAGTATCCAAGGTTTTTTCCCTTCCTATTTCCTCATTCAAAGCCCAGTCTCAGAAAGACATTGCCAATAGATGAGATTGCCCAAATACTTGGGACAGACCCCCACCCAACTAGAAAATCTTTTTTTTTATTTTAAAGCAATCAGGGTTAAGTAACTTGCTCAAGGTTACACGGCCAGTTATTTCTGGGTGTGGTGCTGAGCATCTGAGCCCAGGATTCGATCTCCAGGTAGTCCCGACACTGGAGCCAGTGCTCTTACTCGCTGAGCCACCTGGCCACCCCTAAGCAATTGGGGTTAAGTAACTTGCTCAAGGTTACACGGCCAGGTGTTTCTGGGTGGGTGCTAAGTGTCTGAGCCCGGGATTCGATCTCCAGGTCATGCTGACACTGGAGCCGGTGCTCTTACTCGCTGTGCTACCTGGCCACTCCGAACTAGAAAAATCTTACAAATAGAATCTAATCTAGGTGAATTTTAGCCCACTGTGTTTCAGGCAGACTTGGGTGGGGGTCGATTCCTTTTTCTAGATTGCCTGAGAAGGAGGTATTCTGAGTGGAGATGAGTAAGAGTGACAATCAAAATCACATTCCCCAGCCCCTCCTTAGAATAAGCCCACCTCTCATTACATTATTCAATCTCTCATAGTTAACCAATCAGAGTTAGTCTTTGCCTGTCTGGAATACTCAGTCTTCCAAAGGGCATATAAGCATTGGTTCACCTCCATGAATCGTCATCTTTGGTTTATGAGAAAGTCAAATGACAATCCTTTTTATTATTTCACTAGACATAGTGAAAAAAATGTTGTTAATTACCCAGAAATTATGTCTCCCAAACATTTTGTTCATCACAGAATGAAATGTAGTTACTAAATCTGAGCCAACTCTCCCCAGTTACCAAGGTGCATTAGGGTAGAGTGCATGCCACAGGGAAATATTTGTACTTCTGTTTCTTGGTATACCTGCAATGTGAATTTTATCATTGTTGTGAATATCCCTTTATAAAAGCCAATCAACGATTATCTGCTAAAGGCAGTAAAGGTGCATTTATTGTGGGAGGCTAACACTAGGGGTAGGAAGAGAAATACACCAGAATGAGGACTTGAGACAATAGTAATATAGAAAGATACTCCAAATCCTGAATGGGAGATGTAACTGATCTAGCCCCTGAAGATTAAGTCCCTTTTTATCACTACATCTCTATCCATGATAGCTATTTATAGCCCAATCATATCTCATTACATTTGTGTACAAAAATCTGGGTAACCACTGAACAATTAACATGTTTACTTTTTCTAGTTCTTTACCACTATGGAGAGTACTACTACAAACAGCTCGACAAGCATTGGATACAGTATATATTTTTAGCTTTCTTTTGGCATATGTCTAGCAGTGCAATGTGTGTGGAAGTGCAAAGACTTTTGGACCTATTATTTACTTTCTGAATATAATTCCACATTGTTTTCAAGAATGATTAGACCAATTCACAGCTCTACCCGCAAGGTATTAGTTCTCCTCCTTCCACAGTACATCCAGCATTGAACTTTCCTATCCTTTGTTATCACTCTCAATTTTTTCAGTGTGTGGCAAAAAGTGAGAATTGTTCTCATTAGCACTTTGCTTTTTTTTAAAAAGGAATATTTTTATTGATTTTTTCTGTTTTTATAGCATTTGGATTTTCCTCTTATATCCCACATCCTCTCTCTTCCCAGAAAAATATTCCTCAAAAGAAAAAAGAGGGGGAAAATGTCACAAAACCAATGAATACATTGAAAACCCACCTCCTTGGAGTATATGACTGGCAGTGGAAACTCTGGATCAAATATTATTTGGATATTATTATGGATATTTTAGCCACTTTATTTATATAATTCCACATTTCTTTCTAAAAGTTGTAGTGCTTCACAATTTCCACCCCAAAGTTTCCATGTACCTGCCTTCCCACAGCTAGCCAAATGATCGACTATTCCTGTCTTCTGTCATGTTGGCCAGTTGAATGGGTATGAGAGAAAATTTCAGGGTTGTTTTTACTTCCATGTCTCTTATTATTAATGATGTTGTACCTTATTTCTAATGATTATTAAGAGTTTACAATAGGGGCAGCTAGGTGGCGCAGCGAATAGAGCACCGGCTCTGGAGTCAGGAGGACCTGAGTTCAAATCCAGCCTCAGACACTTAACACTTACTACGTAGCCATGTGACCTTGGGCAAATTACTTAATCCCAATTGCCCTGCCTTTCCCCCCTCCAAAAAGCAAAAAAAAAAAAAAAAAAGAGTTTACAACGCTTCTTTTGGGAAATTTTTTCATACCCTTTGGGTACTCATCCATTAAGGAATTGCTTTTGTTGTTATATATTGGCTAGTTGCTTATCAGAGATACTTGATGCAAAGTTTTTCCCTACCCCCTCCCCACCTCTTCTTATTCTTGATATAATAAAAAAAAGTGCCTGTATAAAATATTTTCAATTTCAAATAATCAAATTACTTATTTTATATTCCACAATTCTATCTATCCCCTGTTTATTTAAGAAATGTACCCTTAAGTATGTATATTAAGGTACTTGATCAGTTTCTCTTTTGATCTTTTAACAGTATTATTGAAGTTACATACCTATTTTTAGTTTATTATGGTAACAAGTGTCATATGTTGGTCTCAACCTGTGAAATTCCTTTCAAAATGTCCTACAATTCTTGGAAACGGGACTTCTACAAATAATTCATGTTCTTGGTATGATGAAGACTATGTTATCAAGATAAATTTGTTTCTGACTCTGTTGTTGTAAGGGTTATGGGATTTAAAGATCTCCCATGCCCCATGGACGTGCTGACATAGCAGAGCAAGAAAAAAAAAAAAAAAGCCGAGCTAACGGTCCTGTGGTTGGCAGTTGGCGGCAGTTGCCTTTTTTTTTTTTTTTGAGTTAGGACTCCGGCTGAGCACTGCCAGAGGCCAGAGCTGCTGGGAGCGCGCTGGGTGGTTGCTGTGAGTGGGGAGAGGAGGACCTTTGCCTGAGGTAGCCTGTTCTATTTTAAAGGCTTGAGAATGTGGGTGCTTTCTACTTTATCTACCTGTGCCAATATCATAACTACTCTGATGGCTTTCACTTTCTGGTTTTGGGACTCAGTCTTTTGGTATCTTAATAAATTTTCTAGTTTATTTCCCCAAATGGCAAACCTGACGTATTTTGTGATGGATAATTATATCAGCATATTTGTAATCTCTATAGGCATTGTGAATATGGCATTGCTGATACAGTTGTCTAGTCCATTCCACTAATCTTACTCCCTTTTTTCAACCCAGTGACTTAAAATTTTTATTATGACTACTTTATATCATATAATTTGAGTTGTGGTAGTATTATTTCTATTTCACTCCTATTTGAAAAAAAATATATATCTAAAAGGATATTTTCCTAAAATGCTCTAAGTTCAGGCTCCTTGGTGTCACTAAAAATTATTGTTTATTCATATCACTCAATGAATCTTGCTTGGTGATTCTACTCTTGAATTTTCCCTTCTATCCAAGATAAAATTTTTGTTCTAATTGTGACCTGAAGTGACACACCACCCATTTCCAATATGGCTGGGCTGATGTGTCTGGAGTGATGTTCCATATGACATATTCGCCACTGCCTAACAATAACAGACTTAAATGGAATATGCCTGTCATCTGGAAGAACAAGGAAAATATCACTTTCTGGGGTAGCTAGGTGGCACAGTGAATAGAGTACTGGCCCTGGAGTCAGGAGGACCTGAGTTCAAATCTGGCCCCACACTTGACACACTTATTAGCCGTGTGACTTTGGGCAAGTCACTTAACCCCAATTGCCCTCCAAAAAAAAAAGCAAAATAAAAAAATCCCTTGCTATGTAGCTGGTACAGAAATCAAGTGAAAATTCATCATTGACATCACTGACAGCCTGAAAATAATAGAATGGAACACTGTCGTCCCCATCATGATTTGGGACTGTGCTTGTACAGAGTGCCCTGCAAAAGAGAAAGAGAAAGAGAAAAAAAAAGTCACAAAACCAATGTATACATTGAAAACCTGCCTCCTTTAAACCTTTATTTTGAGGGACAATTTTCTAGCAGAGGAGAAGAGATAGGATACAAGACATTGCTCCTAGCACCCTCCAAGTTGGTCAAAGATCATGGTCTAAATCTCAGGTACAATTTTCTTCATGAATTATATTTCACAAGTCTCTCCTAGGTCTTTGATTGTAGTATCCAGTAATTCATTCATGGCTTCTTTGAGCAAATCCATATCAGTTATCTCCTGGTGTTGGATGCCTCTTAGAAGTGTCAAATAATTCCCCAGGCGATTATGCAATATGTCTAGTCACAAAGACACAGAATTATTTTGGTTCACATATCATGGTGGACTCATAAATATCAGAAAGGATGACTTTCTTTAAAAATTCCAAACTGTTACTTTAAAAATTCTTCAGTTTTCCACTTCTTTTATTTACACAGTATGTTTTGACATGTGTCTCAATGGAATTCTTTAAAAAATATATTCTGGACTGTGAATTTATTACCAATAATTGACAAAGATTTCTTCCTTAGCCATAGAAATGGGAATGTGTTTCTCCAGGTTGGCTCAGTTGCCAATGAAGGAGGGGTAGTTAGCCCTAATACACTCATCCAACTCAAGAGCCATCTTCTTCCAGGTGGCTATAGGAAGGGTAGCAGTAAGCCCGCTCCACAGCAAATTGGCAAATGTTGTGATGGAGGATGCATTTTGGCATGAAATCCTAAAGTTCATGAAGCAGTCCTACCTTTTATTTTCTAAATAGGTGACAGGATTATTTGCTCTCTTAAATGCTGCGTATGTATCACAAAACCTAGTTGCTACTCTTTGGAGCAAAGGGACTGATTTTATTCATTTGTAAATATGTACCTAGCCTCTTTGGATGAAGATTCAATGTTCTCTTCCATCAAATGCAGCATTTCACGGAAGTAACATATTATAATCCCTTCCAATTCTTGACTTGGATTTAGTGATTTCAGTAGTAAGGAGATAGTTTTAGTACACTTCATTATGGTCTTATCACTCTTTTCTCTGGAGGGTCTGAAAATTTTGCATTTTGCCTTCATTATGACATGTTTATCATAAACAATGGAAAATATTCTCCTTCTGGAATGATCTTGAAGTTTGTTTACCACATTGTGCTCCTGGTTAAAATGGTCCAAGAAGACATTCTCTAAATTTACATCAATTTGGGGGTCTTCAGCAGGAGGGCAACTTGAGCATACTTCATAGGTCCACTTTGACCAAAGTTGACTGAATGTGTCTCTCAGTTCCTCCTCACTTAATTCTTTGTCCATCAGTGACAGAGCCACAGCTCTGCTTCTTAACAACAGCTCTTTTTCATATTCTGATTTCTTTTTATCCAATTTATCTTGACTTTTACTTAAATTAAGGGGATCACTGGACCTTCTGTTGCTTTCTGAAACAAGTGCTTCTTGAATATTTCTCAATTTGTTTCCCTTCCACTGAATCAGTATTTCATTCTCATGGTCTTCATCAAAATATCTTTGAAGCTCTTGCCTGATGGCTTCATATTTTCTGCAATGCTAGTCTCAACAGAACTTGTGAGATTCTGGATTTCCTCATTCTGGATCTGATTGGTCAGCTGATTCTGCAAATCCAACACATGACTTCTTAGATTCCAGGTCCAGTTGTTATACATTGTCTCAAGCTTGATCATGTCATTCAGCAAGTCTTTCTGCAAATCCTGGATCTGAATCTTTGCCTCAGACATCTTTAGGATGCTGCCCTTGGATTCTTTGAAAATCAAAAGAATTCCTCTTTTCAATTCCTGGATGCTGTAGCTATAACTGGGGTGTTAGGAGGGGCTGTTGGAGGATCCCACTCCCAGAGGTGAGCAAAGTAATGGACATTGTTTACATCAAGCCAAATGATATAGCTGTAGCAGGTAATATATGAGCACTGTTCCTGTTCTATAGCAGTGGCTGCCATTTCATTTGAGGGTGAGAGTTTGATATATTCACCCTGGCTGCAACTGTCACCCCCCTGTAGCTGCATCCAGTGTATACTCTAGTGCCTCTTCACATCATGCAGCTCCTCTGACCTGAAGCCCTCAGCAACAGTTTTCTACCAGAATAAAGAATACTCTTCCCAACTGCAGTAGACCTTGGTTCACATGAGAGCCAAACTGTTGGAAAAAAGCCTCACATTTCTGCCTCAGTACTTGGAAGGTTTCTGCACCATTGTAGAGGCTCAGAAGTTCCTCCAGCTGCTTTAACTCTTGCAAAGCTAACCTGCAAAGGTGGAGACTAGCTTGTCCAAAGTGTCGAGTGGTCAATGGGATGTAGCTCAACTTAGAGGTATAGCTGTAAGTGTGCTCAGAGTGTGAATTATGGATCTCTCTAGAGTCAAAGGATCGGGTGCTATTAGTGCTGGCCTCAACTTCCTTTGGGTAAATATGAACTCTTCATGAGAAGACAAAAACTCCTTTGTTTCCATCCTTGTTCCCTGGCCTGGGCTGAGCAGAAGGAAGTTGGCAGGGAGGCTGAGCAGAAAGAAGTTAGCAGGGAGGCTGAGCAGTTCTTCTCCCTTCCCCAAAAGATCCTCAGGGTGTTTGATTTGGCAAATCCCCTACAGGGCTAGGTCGCCTAACACCCTTTTGAGGAACTCCCTGTGAGAAAGATTCTCCCTATGGGAGAATGTGCCTTCCATGAGACTGAGGTGTCTCTTCATATTTTCTATGACCTTTGTTAAGGATTTCTCAGGGAGTGGCCAGTACTTGGGTAGGATCTTTAGGGTCTGCCTCAGTTCCTTGTCTTTCCTCCTCACAATTTCTTCCTGGTGGCTTTTACCTGCCTGCATCTCCCACTGCTCATTCAAGGCCAACTGTGCCCACTCTTGTCTCTCCTTCACAGTCACCCATTGCTTCTCTTGCATCTCCTCTGAACCTCGGTGGCTCAACAGCTGCAGAAATTTTTCCAGTGCTCATTTTTTCCATGGATATTGTACCTGGGACTTCAATATCAGAAGGAAAGATATTTCATGTATCTCACTTTTGCCTGAACTTGGATAAAAAAGGTTGAATACATGCACATATTTTTTTTTAAAGCAATCGGGGTTAAGTAACTTGCTCAAGGTTACACAGCCAGGTGTTTCTGGGTGGGTGCTAAGTGTCTGAGCCCGGGATTTGATCTCCAGGTCATCCCGACACTGGAGCCAGTGCTCTTACTCGCTGTGCTACCTGGCCGCCCCCACATAAAGATTTTAATGTAGAAATACACAAAATTCAACATGAGAATAGTCAGAGACAGGAAGAAAGAAAGAAGGGTTTGTGCCAGAGGTACGGGACGTGGGCATGGGGTCTGAGTTCTACAGGACTTAAGAGGAGTAAACCCAGAGAGGAACACATAGGCTTATATACAGATAGACTACACTTCCTCTTCCCCTGTCAGACACCTAATAAACAAATTTTCTGTTTCATTTCATAGACTTCTCTTTCCCAAAATCATCACATTAACGACATTTGAGCTTAGATGCTCAGGGGACTTGACTTCTAGATAATGCAAAAATGGCATCAGGAGAAATTAATGAGATTATGTGGAAAAGAAAAAAAAAAGTGGAATGAACTGGAGGGTTGGTTTATTTTCTACTTGGAGGTCTTCAAACACAGGCTGGACAATCCATTAAAGGGTATATTAGAAAGGGAATGTCTTTTGTGCATGAACCCTGAGTGCTACTTCCAAATTTCAAATGTTGTGATTGTATGAAAAACTCAACTAATCATGGACAGAGATAATTTTCCTAAGCATCATTAGGTGATGGGGGGGGGGGAGAATAAAGATAGAGGCAGAAGGGAAGTAAAAGGGGATTGGTCCTGATTTTTTCAGTAGAATGAAAGCTCTTAAATGACTACATGGTAGTTATTTAACAAATTATTATTGAATTGAAATGAATCTAGGAGTCAGCCAGGTCTTCTAACGCCTACCTACAACTCACTGAATCTCTTGAGGTCTATGACTTTAGAGATTCCTAAACCCTAAGCCACTTTTCCCATAGCTCTCTGAACCACTCCCCTTTCCCTCTGAGTCACTGGAGGCCAATGAGGTCCCCAAGACCCTAAATCCTTAAACCAATAATTCCTTAAAGTGCAAAGTCCCATCAGCAACCTCGGGACTCTGAGCACTTTTAACTTCCTGAGACTTCAGAAATCAGAGAACTCAGAACCCTCATAAAATCTAGCCCTTACCATACCTGAACACAAATTTCCATTACAACAACCTTAAGAAATGGTCTTCAGGTTTTTAATTGAAAAGACCAGAACCAAGAAGAAAATAATTGCAACATCATTCAAGGACTTCCCCTCTCCTATCCCATAACCTATGTTCTATATATACACACAACACAAAAATTTTAGTGACACAAACTTAGAGAAAAAGAAGTGCAGAAGGATTATTGTCTTTTTTGTTAACTTTGCCAGTTTGTAAGTTGAAACCCCAGGGTTGTTTCTACTGGCATTTTTCTTATTGTTAGTGATTTAGAGCACTCTTTCATGTGGTTGTAAATACTTTTCAACTGGCAGAATTGCTTGTTCATATCCTTGTACCACTTTATCTACTGGGCATTAGCTATTGTCACATATTAATTGTTTACATATCTTGGATATCAAACTCTTATTAGAGAAATCTGATTTTCTTCCCATGCAATAGTTTGCTTTATCCTACGTGAATTAATTTTGTCTATGCAGTCATTTTTAATTTCATGTAATCAAAGTTATCTATTTTGTCTTTTGTAATTGTGTATATCTCATTTGGCTAAGAATACATTTTCTACTCATAGTTGTGAGAGGTATGTAATCTAATTCTAATTTTTTTAAAAGTATGATCTTTAATATTGAGGTTTCACATCCATTTAGAATGTGTTGTCAAACATAATAATAATGATGATGATATAAAAAAGATAGCATCTATACAGTAGCTACTTAGTACCAAGCAATTTATGAACATTATCTCACTTGATCCTCACAATAACACTGCGGAATAGGTGTTATTAGCTCCATTTTATAGTTAAGGAAATTGAGATAGATGTTAAGTGACTTGCCCAGGGTCACATAGCAAGCAAATATCTGAAGCTAGATTTGAACTCTGCTCTTCCTGACTCCAGGCCCAGTGCTCTTTTCACTGCACCACCCAGTTGTTTCTAATATGGTATAAGGTACTGGTCTAAGCCTGAATTCTGCCAGACTGCTTTTTAGTTTTCCAATTTTATTTTATTTTATTTTTGGAGGGGGAAAGGTAGGGCAATTGGGGTTAAGCAAGTTGCCCAATGTCACATGGCTAGTAAGTGTTAAATGTCTGAGGTTAGATTTGGAATCAGGTCCTTCTGACTCCAGGGCTGGTGCTCTATTCACTGAGTCACCTAGCCACCTCATGGCCAGACTTTTTTTTTTTTTTTGTGGAGGGAGGGTAGGGCAATTGGGGTTAAGTGACTTGCCCAAAGTCACATGGCTAGTAAGTGTTAAATGTCTGAGGCTGGATTTGAACACAGGTCTTTCTGACTCCAGGGCTGGTGCTCTATTCACTGCGCCACCTAGCCACCCCTAGTTTCCCAATTTCAAAAAATAAATCATTTTTTCCTAGGTAATTTATGCTTCCCACTTTACCAAACACTGGGTTATTGAGTTCCATTTTTTTCAGATTCATTCTTGCCTCATCTATTCCATTGATCTAGAACTCAATTTTTTAATTAAAACCAGATGGTTTTGAGTACTGTTGCCTTATAATACAATTTAGGTTCTGGAAGTGCTATTCCCTTTTCATCCCTATTCCTCATTATTTCCCTTGATTTTCTAGATCTTCTGTTTTTCCAAATGATTTTTTAATTTTTAATCAAATTCTATAAAGTATCCCAATGGCAATTTGATTAATGTAGCACAAAAAGTATAAATTAACTTAGTATTGTTCATTTTTGTTACATTGACATGGCCCAGCCATGAGCACTTCCAGCTATTTCAGTTCTTTGTTTCTTTAAGGAAGGAGTTGTAATATTTGATCCATATGTCTTTTGTGTGCTTTAGTAGGTGAATATCCAGATACTTTATGAATTTTGCAATTATTTGGAATGAGATTTCCCTATTATTGCTTTTTTTGTTTTGTTATGCTTAATGAATTTTTCAGCTGTTGTGCTTTTGGTAATGAGAACGCTCCAGTAAATGTCCAAGGGTTGAAGTTTCCCATTACTACAGTGTTATGCCTTATTTTGAGGATTAAGATCTACCTTGTGAACGACCCCTTTAATTTTCCTTTTTCCCAAATCGCATATAGTGTATTCTCACAAAAATGTTACTTCTATATCTCCCTCTTTTAATTCTCTCCCAAGTATTCCTTGTAAGTTTTATTCAGTCTGATTCCCAGATTTCTTCACCTGAGTATTTTTTTTAAGCTGAGGTGATCTGAACATAACAATGTCCTGGACCAGATCCAAGAAGAAAAAGAATGAAACACATTTCCCTTCTCTTTTCCTATCTCTCAAGGAGAAAATCAAATGTATGGTGAATTAGCTACGAATATTATTATTTTTTAGTTTTAAATTTTAAATTTCAAATTATTTTTAACACTATTTCTTTACTTCCTTCTGAAATTGACTGTTTGAGTCTTTGTCGTAAATACTCCCTTTTCTTTCTAAGTCATTAAATGTGATAAAACTATTGACAAAATACTCTCCTATATGTGAAATGAGCAGAACCAGGAAAACATTGTAAGCAGTAACAGCAATATTGTATAATGATTAACTGTGAATAATTCAGCTATTCTCAGCAATACAACTACAAAGGACTCATGATGAAAAATACTATACACCTCCAGGGAAAGAACTGATGAAGTCTGAATGCAGATCAAAATACATTTCATTTTATTTTTTTATGTTTTTTTTTCTTGGTCTGTGTTTTCTTTCACAACATGGAAGTATATTTCACATGTTAGCACATATATAGACTATATCAAATCATTTGCCATCTTGGGAAGGGGGGAGTAAGCTTGGAGCTCAAAATTTGGAAAAACAAATGCTAAAAAATTTTTATATGTAATTGGAAAAAATTAATTATTGTTTTAAATTTTAATAGGATGGGGATACACTGGAAAATATTTTATTTTAAATAAATATCTAAAAATATGTCAATAAAGCTAAAAAACTGTAATGGTTTTACTTAATGTTCATGTATGGGGGTATGAGAAAGAAAGATTTCCCTTGTTTTAGAGACAAGACATTTGGTTCAAATGTGGTGAAGCTGAAATTGGGGGTTGGAGCAAATAATAAAAAGTGTGACAATCAATGTCAATAGACTGGGTCCCTCTCAGCAATGTAAGGTTATAAGACAACTCCAAAAGACTCACGACTGAAAGAGATACCCACATCCAGAAAATGAGATTAGGAGTCTGAATGCAGAGTGAAACAAACTTCTTGCTCTCTTTTTCTTCTTTTGTTGTGTTTTCTCTTTCCCACGGATCATTCCATCAGTTATAAGCCTTCTGTACAACCGGACTAAAGATTAATGTGAAGATATTTATAGATATTCAAGTGCATGCCGCCATGATGGGGGCAGAAAGGGGGGGGTAAATGAAACTCAAGGAAGGGACTGTGGAACTGAATGTTGTAAAATAAAAGTAAATAATTTTTTCTTTTTTTTTGGAGGGGCAATTGGGGTTAAGTGACTTGCCCAAGGTCACATGAAAAGTAAATAAAAAAAAAAAAAACAAGTGGCAAGCCCTGTGGTTAACTGCCCTAGCCCCAGCCACAGGAACTTTTACCTCCCTGATAGTGAGGGGAGTTGGGCATCTGAGCCAGGCAAGATTGAGGGAACCTGTATTGACAAGAAATGCCATATCCTGCTATGCTGTTGAGATGGGGTCCTGGGCAAGAAGAAACAAGCACACATCTGGTAAGTGTAGAAGCAGTGGGTCAGTAACTATGGGCACTTATTGGAAGCTGCAGGTCTTGCTTTCAGTTCCAGGACAGAGGGGAGAACTGAAGGAGGATCTGAGATTAGGAGCACAATCCCCATCCCCTACAACAAGAGGTGATTACAAACAATAAGCTGCTACCAAAAAAAAAAAAAAAAAAGATTAAAAAAAAAAAAAAGAAACAAAAAAAAAAAAAAAAAAGAGCAGGCAAAGCATAAAGAATCCAACCACAGAAAGTTACTATGGGAATAGAGAAGACCAGGGTTCATCTTCAGAGGAGAATACTGAAGCAAAGAAACACTCTCTTACCCCAAAGAGTAATGTCAAATGGTCACCTGCCCAAAAAGAATTCATAAAAGAACTTTAAAAAAGACTTTAAAAATCAAATGAGAGAGACTGAGGAAAAACTTAAAAAAAATCAGAACAATCCAAGAAAAAAAAGATTATGAAAAGAAAGTCAACCGATTAGAAAAAGAGATGCAGAATATTAAGGAAGAAAACAACTCCATGAAAACCAGAATTGGGAAGTCATAAGAGACCAAGAAATAATAAAACAAAATATAAAGAATAAGAAACAGTAAGAGAATATGAAACATCTAATAATAAAAAACTGATCTGGAGAACAGATCAAGAAGAGAAAACATTAGAATAATCTAGACTACCTGAAAACTATGATTTAAAAAAAATAATAATCTTGATAAAATAATCCAAGAAATAATTAGAGAAAATTGTCCTGAAGCATTAGAACAAGAGGACAAAGTAGAAATAGAAAAAAATCCACCAATCACTACCTAAAAGAGATCCTACTAGGAAAATCCACAGGAATATCATAATTAAATTCTGAAACCCCCAGCTCAAGGATAAAATATTATGTGCCACAAGAAAAAAAAAAACTTAAATATGATGGTTAGAATCACACAAGACCTAGCAGTGGTGACACTAAAAGACCATAGGCATTGGAACACCATATATAAAAGAATAAAAGAACTGGGGTCCCAGCCGAAAATATCATACCCAACAAAGCTAGCTAAGCATTATCCTAAATGAAAAAAAAAAGATAATTAATGAATTGTCAGACTTTTGGGATTTTGTTTAAAATGAACTTAACAGAGGATTTGACATATAAGATGCAAGAAAAATACAAGGTACATATCAAAAACTAATTATAAGGGACTCAATAAGGACAGATTGTTTACCTTTTATATGAGAAAATGTAAAATGTATGTCTAAGATGGTTATTAGTAATTGTGTAGTTTGTAAGAAAGATTGGAGTAGAGTTGAGTATGAAATGGCTTTTAAAAGTAAAACTATTTAAGAAGAACAGCTAAAAGGAGTAATTATATAAGTCAGGCACAAGAGGAAGAACCAACACAGAGGAATTAGATGGGGTAGGAGGGCTGGTAGTTCTGGAAACCTACTTTCATAGGGAATTGGTTCAAGATGGAACAATACACACATACATAGATAGATAGAAAGACAGATAGGTAGATAGATATAGAGATATATATGCATAAAAGTCTTCTAAATTCTTAAGAAAAAATGCTAAGGGCATAGGGAGGGGGGGAAGATAAGGGAGGGATCTTTAGAGGAGACAGTGAGGTAACAGAATAAAGGGGGGTTATAGAAGGGTGTTTAGATTAACAGGAATGGGAGGATAAAAGAGGGATCCTTGGGGGGTGGGAGTAGATCAAGTAACAGGAGGGCAAGGTAGTGGGTAGAAATAGAGGAGTCAGGAGGGATAGGAAATAAAAGATATATGCAAACATAAATAAAGATCAGGAGTAGAATTTGTTATGGAAAGAGGGGTAGTGGTGGTAATCATGATCTCAGACAAAGTCAAGACTAAAATAAATTTAATCAAAAGAGAAAAACTAGGAAACACTATGTGTCAGTCATATTCATCAATGTTGTTTTGAACTATTTAAAATAACTAGATAGTACAAGGCTGGAATATTGCTTTTGTGTAGGAAATGATGAGTTGATGGACTTGGAAAAATAAGGAAAGATTTGGACTTATGAAGGAAAAGGTTATCCACCCTCAGAAATAGAGGATAAATAAGTATAGTATGGTCTTACATAGATGTATATAAATGTATATGTCTATATATGAATATGATTATAGATATCTAAGTATATGCACATACATATAAGTATATGCATGTATGGGTATATATATGTGTGTACAATATCTATGTATGTATATGCATGTGTGCACATATGTATATGTGTATATGCATGCACACATGTATATGTGTATACATAAAAGGTGTGTATGTATATATGTATATATATATATATATACACACACACACATTTAATTGAAGCCTTGGTGAGAGGGCTGGAAGGGGGAAAAAAGAACAAAGTAAAAAGTGCACAGCAGAGAACAAAAGAAAACTTACAAGGAAGCAAAGAAAAGATGGACAGCTCTCAACACAATGTGCAGTATTTATTATACAGGCTTTCTTGAAATGGAAATTTATCTCTGTATATTTTGAATCCTCTCAATGTTCTGCTATGCATATGACAATGCTCTTTTTTTTCCTTTTCTTATTCTGTTCTTAAGTTTAAAATAAATTAATAACTAAAAAAATTACCCAAACTATCCAAAGCTGAGATATTGAAGGAAACATTCCTTTTCTTTGAACAAAGGAAATGTTGAGCCGAAAGCAGTCTGCGGGATGGATGTGAGCAGCAGCTTTGGTTCTGAGAAGTTCCTTTTTTTTCACCCATTTCTCTGGACTCTTCAAAAGAAAACTACTCCTCACAAATGAAATGGCTTGCTAGCTAAGCTCTACCCAAACAAAAGGTCGAGGTGCCACAAAATGGTAATTGCACCTCCTGGTGGTTAACTTAGTGTACGATTCTATTCAAGCATCGCTTTTATGGATTCTATTCCTTCTTAATGAATGAATACAAAAGTATTTATTAAAAGCACTTACAATTTGGAAACCAGAGTACTAAGTACTAGGAATACAAATGAAAACGTGTGATGTCTCTTGTCTTCCAGGATCTCAAATTCTAATAGAGAAGTAGTGGATAAGTAATGGTATTTTTTTGTCTTGGGAAGTCACAGGAATGGAAAGCAAAACAATAGGGCAGTTAATTGACATACTCTTTCCATAAGCAATAGGAGTATTGATTTCCTTTTAGTTCCTCAAATAAGCCAAATAGGTGTGTAGGGACATGGAAAACATGTTTCCGTAAGGCCTACGGCAAGAAGATAGTCAGGGTAAAGCATAGTTAAATATGAGTCTGGCAAGTGATAATGGGTCTTTGCCCATCAACACATGATGGTGCCATCTAGGAAGATTCAAAGCTGAGTGGCCTAACTCCTCCAGAGTATGGCCTTTGGAGGTCTGGTTTAGATGGGCATATATGGACAGCAGATACAAAATGGTAGAGTACCAGAAAAAATATAGTGAGTTCTCTTCATAACTCCTCCCCCCCCCCCAAAAAAAAAAAACAACTTTAAACAGAACTAGAAAAATGTACCAGACTGATTCTGATTGGAAAATACAAGAAAAAAATCACGAGTCATATTTCCAGTTCATGTAGGCATCGGGACACATATTGCAAGCAACCAGAAAAAAAAGTAATCGGGCACCTAGAAGCCACAGTGAAGATGACACATGATTTAGCAGTCACCTCATACAGGAATGGAGAGTTTAGAATATGATATTCCATTAAGCAAATGAAATAGGCTTACAGCCAAGAATAAGGTACTGAGGTGAGTAGTAAAATGCTACAACAAAAAATAAGTAGACACTTAAAAAAACAGAGGACTTTCCAGCATTTCGGATGAAAAGGTCAGAGACGTGTAGAATTTTGAAGTTCAAACAAAGGAGTTAAGAGAAATTTAACAAGGCAAACAGGAATAAACAATCATAAGGGATTCCACAAGAATAAACTGCTTACATTCCAAAATGGGAAAATTGATACAGTGTCCCCTCCGACACCTATTATAATCAGGGTTCAGAGAGGTAGTCTAATCAGACAGAAGGCCTGAAAACTATTCTATTATGCCTTTTTGGTTTTAAAAGAATGGAAAGGAAGAGGAAAAGGAGCATACTGAGTGGGGGAAGAGGGGAAGCAAAGAAAGTTAGGAGAAATTATCTCACATAGTTGTGGTGCTCAGATAGACTACGCCAACAAGAAAGGAGGGCTAAGAAGACCATCTGACCAGTTCAAAGGAGGGAAAACACACACACACACACACACACACACACACACAGTGTTGGCTAAAGAAATATATCTCACTCAATAGGGAAATAGAAAGGAAAGAGGAGATAGAAGGGGGAATTAGAAAGAAAGTAGATTAAAGGAAGAATGAGTCTTAATGTAAACAAACTCTAAGGATGCACAAAAATAATTTTCTCAAATTGAGAATGACTGAACGATGTGATAGGATATTATTGTGATCTAATAAATGATTTCAGTGAAACCTGGGAAGATTTATAAGTGATACAGAATGATGTATATAGAACCAAGAGAACAATTTATCCAATCATGTATACATTGCATAATACATAACAGATAAATATATATGATAAAATATAAATATAACAATTTATACAATATTGTAAAAACAAACAACTTTGAAAGACTCTAAAACTCTTAGTATAATGAACAATTACATTTCCAAAGGACTCAAGATGAAACATGTTACCTACCACCTAATAAAGGATGTAAAACTCAGAGTACAGAATGAGACATAATTCTTCTTACACGGCCAATACTTTCATTTGACTGTACACATTTATAATATGGATTTTGTTTTTCTTTTGTTCTCTATTAAAAGGGGGGAGGTGGGAAGTCAGAGGTAGAGTGGGAAGGTTTCTGCTGATTAAATTTTTTTTTTCTGTAAAAGAAGGGTATATACTCTTTTAGAAAAAGAAGAAAAGGTATAAGAACCATACTTCCTTACACAGGGACAAAATCTACAACTCTGTCACATTTGTCCCTAGTTCTACCCCAAGAAGAAGAAATTTAGTCTCTCCATATAGTAGTCCTTCAAAGACTTGGAGTTAGCTACCATCTCAACCCCAAGTCTGCTATCTCTAGGTAAAAGTGTCTCACTTTCAAGAGATATTCCTATGATCTGATCTTAAGTTATTTTAAAAAAACAACAGCAACAAACTAGTAAACTTCCAGTAAGTAATTCAGTAATCTCCCTACCCTGCAAAACAGAAAAACCCCAAGGAAGTTCAAATCACCCGAATCACTGTCAAAATAAGACCAAGAGTAATGGCCAAAAGCCCCTTTCCCATCTGTGGGGAGTTTGAATATCAACTAGTCCCCAGTTACGGCCCAGCATGAGTCATACCAATCCCAAACCTTGACCTATAAACCAGATTGAAGCTCCCCATATCTGTCCCCAGTGTGTGATACTGCTTGATCCAGAAAAGAATCCTATAAAAACCCACCCTGCTTCACCCATTTGTGGTGCCTGCTTCCATCCAGGACCACAGCACACTACCCTGTCTTCATCCTCCCTGACTAACCCTTTAATACTTTCTCTACCTTCAATAAAGCTTGCTTGCTTCACTTTTCTTCTCCCCTTTCCCATCTTGTGTTATGTTTTATTTTGGGGTATTCTGCTTCCTATCCATGACAGTTTTCTCTTTAGAAGCATCAGCTATTGCCAACTCCAGGATGGATGGTCTCAATCTTATTCTTAGCAGTTGCACATACCTCCCAAGTCTTGGGGAGTTCAGAAGACCCAAAGAGTTTATAGGGACTTTAAGAGGACACAATAACTGTCTTCAAATATCTGAAGGAATGTCATAAGGAAGAGTGAATAAATTTGTTCTATTTGACCCCAAAAAGAACTAAGAGCAATGAAAAGGCAGCCCTAAGAGGCAGATCAGGCTAGATGTAAGTGAAAAGCAGATTTGGGTGTTGTAATAGTTTAAACTGGGGTGGGGCACCTATAGCCTCAAGGTCATATGTGGCCCTCAAGGTTCTCAAGTGCAGTCCTTTGACTGAATCTGAACTTCACAGAACAAATCCCTTAATAAAAGGATTTGTTCCGTAAAACTTGAACTCAAAGGGCCACACTTGAGGACCTTGAGGACCATATGTGCCTTGAGGCTGCAGGTTCTCCACCCCTTAACTTTAAACTCTGCCCAATAGAGACCCCAGACAGACCATATTGTAAGGATAATTTATATAGGTAAGATGTGGGATCTACAAAGTCCCATTCCCAATGTCCAAAGGGAAACTACAATATACATCTTTGGGTGAAATAATAGGAAAGTCATATCTGGGCACTCCCTCCTCTACTACCCAATCTCCAAAAGGGGACTGGAGGCAGAATCATTTTGTTTATTACTCTTGAGATATCTTCAGTTTAAGGGTACAATATGCATCAAGGAGGTTCAGAATAAAATTTTCTTTCCCTAGTGTAATGGAAATGCAAATTTAAAGATCTTCCCTGCCCCTAGGCTAAAGTGCACCTGGAGCCTGCGGTGGGAGGCTTGTTTTTCAGTAGATACTTCTTGATTGGCCAGTGGGTCAATAAGGTTGTTACATTCTCTGAGCCAAGAGAAGGCTATTTAAACCCTGATGTGTAGCTTTGTTTTGGGGGCTCACTTTGAGAAGTGTTCTGTGATTTTATCTGGATTCTGGGAAGCCGTTGTCCAAAGGGCCCCCCCCCCCAGCTTTGAAAAACCCAGATGTTGATTGGGTATGGATGTAATGGCTGGACAGTTTGGAAAGCTGTCTACTTGATCTGTTTCTGTCTTGATAATTCTGCCTGTATACTTTGAAGTTCAGGGTGCTGACCTTTTTCCCCTGAACAAGGTAAACGATATATTTTTATATGACTGATTAAAGTAAGCTTGTTAACCCATTTTGAGTTGCTTTCCTTTAACAAAGCAGATCCAAGAACCTGTGGTGGCTGCCAACCCTGAGGACGCTTGGGGTGCTTGCCGCCACACCTAGTCAATCCAGGCAAGGAAGCAATCTAGTCCCTAGAAAAGAATGGTAATAATTTACTCTCAGTTCCCTCCCACCAAATGCTTGTTACACAAAAGCAAATGGTGAAATCATGGAAGTTATATAGATTTGGGTAAACAAAAGAATATCTAAGAGAAAATGGGCTTTTCAACTTTTAAGCAAGAGAAAATTTCAGTTCAACTAAAAAAAAAAAATCTCACCAGAAAAGTCTTCCCTTCATAGTGTCTGTAGGTACCAGAACTGGGAATCAAGGGACATATTGGGGTTCTGATTTTCCCCATATGTCTGCAGCTTTGGGGACTTCCAGAGCTGCACAAATGGGGGACTCCTATTCAAAGGTTCATTGCCATGGTTAGTTATGGTCCTTTCTTCTCGAAGAGGACCAAAATGACATCACTGTGCTAGAGTCAAGTTATAATGTGTCCAACTGTAGCTGATCAGACCAATATAAGCTCAGAATGCTCTACCACAAGTTGGGCACAAATCGTCCATGTGAACATTTGGAGTGGATTCTCTAAATTTGTGCATCTTTTGTTTCTTTTGAGTTACTTCAAGTCTTCTTTGCCTATAGAGCACAGCACCTTTTCTGATGCGGGCATGCCATGCTGAGCAGTCTTATGCCATGTTACAAAATCAATTCCCAAATTCTTGAGACACCTTGAGAGTGTCCTTGTATCACTTCTGACCACCATGTGAATGTTTGCTCTATGTGAGTTCTCCATAAAATAGTCTTTGAATGTTTGGCAATTTGTGACTCTCCTTCTCTAGAGTCCCTCCACAGGCTCAGAGGTCTCTCAACTAATTGAATTGTGCCTCTCTCCAATTGCAAGATCACAGGATGGCTCTTCAGCAAACCACCAAATCATCCTGGGGCAGAGATGTTACATACATAATGATTTCCTAATAACTACAGCTTTCTTAAAGTAAAAGGAGATTCCTGGAAAGGTGGTGGGTTCCCCTCAACTCTAGATCTTCAAGAAAATATAGGAATATTGAATAAGGGACTCTTCCTTAGGACAAGGTAGATTCAGATGGCCTCTAAGATGCTTAGGACCTGCTCCTGAGATACAGAACTGGCAAAATTCATGGATTGTTTCCATTGCCTTGAAAAGTCACAAGAGTGGCAGCTAGGTGGCGCAGTGAATAGAGCACCAGGCCTGGAGTCAGGAAGACCTGAGTTCAAATCTGGCCTCAGACACTTAACAAAAAAACTAGCCGTGTGACCTTGGGCAAGTCACTTAACCCCAATTGCCCTCCAAAAAGCAAAAAAAAAAAAGTCACAATGGGCTTTATGTTTAAAACTACATTAAGTAGTCATTCTTTTTTTTTTTTTTCCTGCATTTGATATAGTGGTAAATGACTCATTCACTTATAGCAAGTAATGAAATACAGTAAGAAAAGAAGGCGGGGAGTGCTGAGGGTCACTCAGAAAGACCTATCAGCTTCAGTCATTTTTTCTTCCCCTCCTTTTGTGACATATTGATGCTGTGAGGGGAGAAGGGAGAAGGATTTCTCCCTTCTGGAGCTGTATGTCTCCAAGAAACAGTCCTCAGTCCTAGACTGCTCAAATAGTTCTTTTATTCTTGGAGAAAGGAGTGGATCCTCCAATACCTAGTGAGTTCAGAAGTTCTTAAAGGTGGCTAGGCATCCCAGAATTCCAGAGTCTGGGTTTTAGAGTCAAAGGAATACATATGCCATAAGGAACAAGGAATGACCTTTAGAACCACAGCCCAGCAGCAGCTAAGACGAGGACTCAACCAGAAGTCATGTTGACATGAACTTGTTAGGACTAATGCTATACAGGAACTGAACTAAGCTATGAGCCCACTCCTCTCTCCTCCCCATTCTCTAAGAGACTGAGTTAATGAGGGAAGAATATGACACTGAAATACTGGAGGAGAGGTTTATATTTTGCGCTTGTGGTACCTTTGAAGTAATTATACTTTTGAAGAAGGTACTCAATGTTAATTGGTTAAATGCAATTCAAGTACTACATACCGGGGCCAACAAAGGGAAAAAAGATACTTCCTAATACCTCAGAAGAATATAGAACTCTAAGATGTAGCTATCCTGGATCAGAGACACTGAATCAGGAAACAAACATTAAAAATGTACCTGTTCTACTCCTTCCCTACCTCTTGCTCTAGCAAGTCTAAGGATATGAACTATTGCTTCCTGGAAAAAAAGTCCTGACTCCACTCACTATTCTTGTGACTTCCCAGACCAAACAATCCCTTTCTGGAGACCACTCCCCTATAAATTGTCTTCTGCATGTAAGCTTCTCCAGAAGAAAGATTTCTTGATTTTGAGATATATATGTGTATATATATGCCCAGGACCTGTCATCATGACTGTCACATAGTAAATACTTATTCATTCATATAAATATAGAATATCATATTCAACAGCAAGAAAACAGTTCCTGTCAAAAAAAGACTTGTCGATTTCTTTGGGTTGTAAATTGAAAATGAATGAACAGTATGACATGGCAACTAACCAAACTCAATCTTTAACTGAAATGATAAAAGTATGGTGCCCATAATGGGGGAGGTTGTAGTTCTACTGTCCTTTGTCTTGAAAAGACCACATATGGAGTACAAAATTAAGTTCTAGGTGTGACAGTTTAGGAAGACTTCAGGGTAGCAGGCAGGCTGAAGGGTGTGATAAGTTTGACGGCCCAGGGATCTCAGGGTACAGGAAACTTCAGACATCAGTTTATCTCTTCTTCCCTTTCCTTCTATTCCTCTCAACAAACCCAGTATCTTTGGGGAAGTCAAAGAAGCTCATTTTCATGGCTTACCTCTTCAGAGCTTTGCTGGATTACCCCTTACAAAGAAAGTGTGAAGGGAATTGTGATTTTCATATTAATTTATATGTGTAATGAATATACTAATAACAATAATTTAGATTTTTCAGAATCGCCTCTTCTGGCTTGCCATTAGACTTACAATGCAGCTTGAAATGTTCAATCAAACCTTTGACAATGCTCTCACAATCATTGTATTCTTGTGCCTGTATATTTTAAGTGAAGTAAATGAGAAGCTGTTAAGCTTCTTCCCAACACAAAACTTCGGTTCTATGGCCTGGGGCAGGGGGGGGGGAGTGTCAAGACCCCAAAATCTGAAATGATCAAAGAACTGTATTATCCTCCACTCATGGTTTTTTTTTGTAGGAAACCACTCAGGCCCTGGGAAATGAATATTTGTAATCCACCTTCCTCTTTCCCCTTCCCTATCTACAATTTATGTATATAAGTTGTGCTTTTATTTCAACTTAGAGAACATTCCTCCCTTTGAAACTGACTAATTAAACTGCAACTTGATTACTAGCGCTGCTGTCTCTAGACCTGTCCTGTGCAGCTCTGAGAATTTCCAGGTTAGAGACTGGCTCAGTAAAATTCTATTAACAGATGTTATTTCTGGCCCTTCCTTGGCTTGCTGGCCTGTTCAAAGTAGAATTGTTTTATACACCCTCAGATGCTTTAGGCCACCAGCACTTAAGATCAAGCATTTTGCCAGAAATTCTACTGCTGGTCAGGGTATTTCATGATAAAGACTTGGAGGAAAATCTGTGGGCATTTATGTGGTAGTCATAGAGAGAAGATAGAGTGAGTGTGACCATAGTCATTCCTCCATGTGTTTGTGTCTGTATGAGTATCTTAATACTCCCAGCCCAGAGTCCACAAACCTCAGACATGATATTCCCCAGCATCCTACCTCTAGTTCATTTTATTTCCCATGAGGGCCCTGGATTGCCAGGTGGAAGAAAAGAGCATGGCTAATCACCAATTCACCCCTTAATTCCCTGACCCTCTCTCTGACTCTACCTTCCCTGTGGATTCAGAGGGGAAACTCTTAGATCAGAAGTGATTGTTACTCTGGGGAAAAATTACTAAGTTTTGTAAAATCAACAAAAACAATCATGTTCATAGTGGAAAGTTTCTTGAGGGCAGAAGCTTTTTTAATTTTTGTGTTGTCAATATTCTAAATGCCCAGGCCAATGCTTTGCTTAAAGGTGCTTCATGTAACCTGCACTCACAGTACCATCTAAAACGTGGGAGCTTGAATAATGAGTTGTGGAGGGGGGATGGTGGTGAATCAACATCCTGGGTTACAGTGCCCAAATGGGTGGAAACATGCTCAAGGGGGTCCTTGGCCTCAGTTTGCACCCATGGCAAACCCCTTAGAGCTAACCCTTGTCAGCACCCCCTATAGCTTCACTGTCATTGTAAATTGAATCAATAAAAATAAGAAAAAGTATTGGAAACTTCAAACTTCTACTAGCTACATCTTAGTTTATTTTTCTTAATGTAATAATGTGAATACTAACTTTAACAATATAGTGTGAACCATTTTGGGCTTCCCATCACCTGGAAAAGGCCTAAAACCTGAATTGACCAATCAGGAGAAAGACATTTTGGTCCACTTTGAGCTTAACCTACCATATGCACTGGCATAACAGATATGCTTTGCTTTGCTTTCTGAGTAATCCCCAAATGCCCCTTCCTATGTCACCAACTACAAGGTTAGATGAAGCTGACCAGGAGCATTCTTCTGTTTATGACTACCAAAGACAAGGCACCTTGAACCAGACACTGTCTTGAATAATAGGGCTTTTCTTATGTTTTCTTATATTATATTATGTCATGTTAATGATAAAAGAAACACAGATATCCTGGATCTATAATTTCAACTGACACCTTAACATTCTCTTATCTTATTGTATTTACAACCTGTCCCATTAAGAAATTCCTTTCTCACATTATGGTTAAACACATATGGAGACTATAATTTTGGGCTGACACAGGCATCCTGAGTTGGGATTGCTCCAAGTACATAAATGGTCTCCTTCAGCTTTTTTACCTCTGAATTCAGAATTATTTTCTGACTCTAGCATGCATGATTCTCTGGCTTAATGAGAATAAATAAGCATGTTATAGTGATACAGTGCTTGGGGTGTCTATGTTTGTAAAATCAGTTTGTAAAATCAATTTGTAAAACCAGTTTGTAAACTCACATTCCCACCCCCAGCCTCAGAGCATTGACTCTGCCCCTTCCCCCTGCCAGCACTCTGCCTAGCAACAATTCATGAACTATTTATCTCCCCTTAGCACTTCTCAGTCAGCCCTTGACCCCTAACTGACTTAGTGGCATCTCAAGCCTAGAACCACACCTCCAGGTAGCCCCCCCTTGGGCTATTTCCCAGTGAATTATGGGCAATACCCCTGCTCAGTAGATAATAAAAGTGCATATTCCTTTAAGCACTGATCACTCCTTAACTCCTCCCTAATCCCACCCTTAACTCACCTAGTTAGCATAATTGACATCTGATTTACTGTCATAACTCCTTAAAAACTATACCTATGACTTCTTTAAGTTTGCAGAAGAAACTCCTTAAGAACTCCTGCCCACTGTATGGCCTAACAATAAACTTTTACAATCCTGACTCAAAAGATTGCTTTGGGCCTAGTGAATTCCTTCCAGACTGCACAGCAGGGACTCTGGTCCTCAGAGCCTCTGTAACACCTATTGCTCCCCTCATCAATAGCATATATACAGCCTGATTCTGTTTGTTCCTTGTTCAAACCTTTGGTAAGGTGAATCCCATCCTAGCTGTTCTTGAACAAACCTTCGGTTAAGGGGAGACCCCACTCAGTTTGTTCAAGGACAAACCTTCTGTTAATGGGGGAAACTGATTCTATTTGTTTCTTTAGAGCAAACCTTTGGTAAATGGTTGACAATAGTTTCAAAATGGCTGTTTCCACATACTTTTCTGAGATTCTTGTCTTGTGTGTATTTTCCTGCATTTTGTTGCTGTTGCTATTGTTGCAAATAGAGTTGTAGTCAGTATGTACATTGTCTTATTCCACTGTGGAATCAGAGGAGAAACTATATTTAAAGTGTTTGTGTATTTGTTTTTGGAGGTAGAACAAGCTTTGCAAAAACCAGCAAAAACAGTCATTCAAATAAACAAACATAAGAATGCAAGTTTTGGGGCAGCTAGGTGGCTAGGTGGAGCAGTGAATAGAGCACCAGCCCTGGAATCAGGAGGACCTGGGTTTGGATCTGGCCTCAGACACTTATCACAAAAAATAGCCATATGACCTTGGGCAAGTCACTTAATCCCAACTGCCCTTCAAAAAGCAAAAAAAAAAAAAGAATGCAAGCTTCTTGAGGAAAGGAACTGTTTTCCCTATTTTTCTTCATAAGTGTGTGTATTTCATTAGTGACTGAACTGAATAAACAAGAAAGACAAAACATTACACATAGAATGTCAAACATATAATCTATAGTTTTTTTGGTGCTGTTTGTAATGTGCGTACTAACTTTAACAAGATGGTAACATAAGAAAAACATAAACCAAAATAATCCTGAGGTTTCATCTCACAGCATGCATATTAGCAAAGATGACAAAGATGGGAATAGTTAATGTTGGAGAGGTTGTGGGGAAAATTGGTACACATGCATTGTTAGTTGACTTGTGAATTAATACAACAACTTTGGAAAGCAGTTTGGAATTATGCAAATAAAGGGACCAAAATTTCCATACCCTTTGACCCAGAGATTTCCTTACTGAGCTTATACAAAAAAGAGGTGATTGATTTTTAATAAAAAAAAGTCCTCATATACACCAAAACTTCATGTGAGCACAAAGAAATGGAAATAAATTAGAAATAGAAATGGAAATAAATCTCCATCAACTGGAAAAGGGCTAAATAAACTGTGGTACATGAATGGAATGGAATGTTACTATACTGTAAGAAATTACACATGTGATTAATATAGAGAAGCATGGAAAGATCTACAGGAAATGATGCAGAGTGAGGTAAGCAGAGTCAAGAAAACAACATACACAATGATTACAATAATGTGAGTGGAAAGAACAGCTCAGAAAAAAATCAAAAGTGAATAATATTGCAAAGTTGTCAAGAACAAGAGTGGTTCCAAAAAAAGTTTTAAGAAGACATTACTGGGGCAGCTAGGTGGCGCAGTCAACAGAGCCCTGGAGTCAGGAGGACGTGAGTTCAAATCCAGCCTCAGACACTTAACCCCCCCCAAAAAAAACTTGCCATGTGACCTTGGGCAAGTCACTTAGCCCCAACTGCCCTACCTTCTCCCCTTCAAAAAAGCAAAATATAACAAGACATCACCATCCCACCCTTTTGCAGAGGTGTGAGGCCCTCATGGCAGTTTCTGACTTTTTCGATGTATTGATCAGTTATGCTAATTTTTTTCTTTTCTTTTTTTGTCTTTAAAAAATAGTATTTGTTATATGTAATGTTTCTCTAGGATTGAGATGGAGAAGGATACTTGGGGAAACTATGGTAAAATAAAAAAATCAAAAGACATCAATAACAATGATTTTGAAAAATAAATATATTAATATTTTAAAATTTAAAAACCTTTCAGATATTTTCTTTTTTGTTTGTACCTTTATAATTGCACCAAGACTTTTGGGACACCCTGTATATACATGAATACACACTGTTAAGTACGGGCCCAATGCCAGCACCCTGTTATTTCAGGATAAATACTGGTATGAAATAAAGCACTCATAGATTACTGAACAGTTGATAAAAGGCTTACTTGGCCCTAACATAATGAGAATATGCAACAAGGATGCAACGACATTTGCTTGTATAGACCTGACCTACCTCTTCTCTATATAGCATGACACTTGTTCTATTAAGCAGGATGTGGTGACTAAAATGATCCTCTGGCATCAATCATGTCAGAGGGGCCCTAACCCCACCTGGGTAGCAACTTTTATGCTCCAGGTGAACAGGAAGCCACTTTAACACAGTCACTAAAAACAGAGAGGTACAGCTAGAACCTTGCCCCACCACTACGTTATTCAAGAATGAATGCTCACATGATGATCAGAAGAAGTGATACAAGGACACTCTCAAGGTCTCCCTTAAGAACTTTGGAATTGATTGCAAGACATGGGAGACACTGGCACAGGACCACTCAGCATGGCACACCCTCATCAGAGAAGGTGCTGTGCTCTATGAGCAAAGCAGAATTGAAAGTGGCTCAAAAGAAACTTGAGATGTGCAAATTTAGATACTTCACCCTAAATGTTCACATTTAGGCTATTCAGAGCTCGGATTGGTCTGATCAGTCACAGTCGGACACATTGTAACTTGACTCTAGCACAGTGACATCATTTTGGTCCTCTTTGAGAACAAAAGACAACAACCAACCAACCAACCATTTCCAAATACAAAGTAATGTGTGTTTTTTCATCAAGATGAAAGATGATTGCTTTTTGCCTTCTCCACCTGTATCCAGTGACCCAAATCTTTAAAATCCTCTCTAATCAATTAAGGCCAGTCAGTCAATAAATGTTTATTCAGTGCCTACTATGTGCTAAGCACTGGGATTTATTCATATAATTGTAGGAAAATTTCTTAACACCAAATACTCTGTTGATTCATTCAACTGAATAAGCATTTTTTTAAAGCAACCTACTATGTGTCAGGTACTACACTAAGAGCTGGAGATACAAATAAGAAAAAGGAAAACAGTACATGCCCTCAAGGTGCTTACAATATAATGGGGGAAGATAACACAAAATGAAAAAAAGGGAAGAGGTTGGGGAGGATGTTTGGACTGTAGCTACAGGCATAATGTTCAGTGGAATGGCAACTATGCAAAGTCGGTGAAGGAAAATGGAGCTCCTGAAAAGTTCTGAGCCCTGTATGAGGAAAGACATTGGGAGGACTTTATTGTGACACCCTCTAACCTTCCAATCAGATGTTAACAGCAGCTGGTGGAATTGAGAAGGTGCTGAATATGCACAACAAATGTTTAAACTGCAATGGACAGAGATATCTGTATACAAATGCACACTTTACAGACAAAAATAACAACAAAATCAAAGGAAATTCTTACCCTGTTCTGACTGATTACACTACCAAGTACAGTAATAAATGGGAGCTGGGGGAAGCACAGTAAAGAAACACCTGCTTTTAAAAGACATAAAAGATATGAGACGATTAACTGCAGTTATGTATGGTACATGCAAGTGATTGTAGCAAAAAAATATCTATTGGAAAAGGATATACTCCCTGCTGCTATTCCTACAGATATTTGTTGTTGTTTAGTCATTTCAGTCATGACCAACTCTTCCTGCCCCGTTTGGGGTTTTCGTGGCAAAGATACTGGAAATGGTTTGCCATTTCCTTTTCTAGTTCATTTTACAGATGAGGAAATTGAGGCGAACAGTATTAAATGACTTTAGAATCACACTAATAAGTGTCTGAGGCCTGATTTGAATTCAGGAACATGGGTCTTCAGGACTCCCAATCCTTTGCTCTATCCACTGCACTACGTAGCCTAACTTCCTTTTTTACAGATATACATTGCTATATATTTCTTTTATTCATCAAACTACTGCAATCCTTCAATTACCTATAACCAAGATGAAGTAACTTAATCTAGATCTAAAAATGAAGCAATCTATATCTAAAATATGTCTGTAGACACACATGGACAAACATATCATCTAGAAACACACAAGGGCGCCTATATACACAAATATACAGGCATATGTCTGCCAAAACACCTTTCCCCGTTTTCCTAAACCTTAGTGCCTCCCGAGATTATTCCCAATTTATCCTATCTATACCTTTTTTATATTTATATTTTATATTCATATAGTTTTCTGCATGCCCCTCCGCCCCCCATAAGTAATCTCCTGGAGAGCTGGACCCTTCTTTTTTTCTTTCTTTCCTCAGCGCTTAACACAGTAGTTGGCTCATAGAAGGCGCTTAATAAATGTTGGCAGATTGATTAATACACATACACATATACACAAGCCCCTGGAGGGCCTAGAGCTGTAACTCAGCCCAATCAGAGGTTTAGTGCAGTACTGACGCATGAGCAATCTCCGTCTAAATCAAGAACTCAACGGGTCCAAGAAGCACCAAGCCCTGAACTACAACACCCGGGTAACTCTGAGACGCTCGGTTATTATTGGACGAACGCTATATCTCCAGGACTACGTCAGACAATCGATATTAGGGAGGCATTCTCTAATCTTCCCTTTAGGACACCAGATGGCGCCATGCCCTCAGCCCATTACAGCTGAAAGCCAAAACTAAAGAGCACCCACTCCTTATCCCCGCCCGGTAGCGCACGTACCACGTACGTTCCGCAACGCCAACCTACTCACTAAATAGGTGCGGTCCGACAGTCCACCTACCACAGCCACCAAAGCGGACGCACAAACGCATGCGCAGACACGTACACCGCCACCGTCCACTACGCATGCGCAATTCCAGTCAGTTTGGACTCCGGCCAACGCCGGCGTGCACATTCCAATTCCTGATGTAGTTCCGGTTCCGGGTAGCGAAGGGAGTAACTGGCCAACATGCGGCTCTCTGTTGTCGCTGCCATCTCTCATGGGCGAGTGTATCGCCGTCTGGGCCTGGGACCCGAATCCCGCATCCATTTGCTGCGCAACCTGCTAACAGGATTAGTGCGCCATGAGCGTATCGAGGCTCCCTGGGCACGCGTCGACGAGATGCGCGGCTATGCTGAGCGGGTAATGGCAAAGGGCAGACTGACCTAAGGGGAGGGGGCGGGATTTCCGGGAGTGGGTGGAAAGAGCCCTGCCGGCGGGATGGCGTGGGGGGGGAGGGGGAAGGAGGAAAGGAAGAAAGAAAGAAAGGTACACGTGGCGAGAGGAGGAGCCTGGGAGGTGCTTTCTGCGTCAGTCTCTGCCCCCTGCCGCTGACTCCGCCCCTTTCCTCCTAGCTCATTGACTATGGGAAGCTGGGAGACACCAATGAGAAGGCGATGCGGATGGCTGACTTCTGGCTAACGGTGAGTGCGCAAGTTCGCATGCGCGCGCGAGGCCGACTATGAAATACGACTTTGGGTTAGCCCTGCAACGCTTAGGTTGACTTCATCCTTACCCAGAATCTTTTTCTTTTCCCATGCATTGCTAAGCCAGGTCTCGCCCGCCTCCGTACTTGGTGCGGTTGATAGTCTAACCTTAAGTGAAGAACTTTACAATTATTTGTATCTAACTTTTCTTTGGATTTTTTTTAGATTGTTTACATTGTTGGTATCTTTTAAGAAATTTTTTTGGATCCCCGTTCTGTTTCCTGGCATATTAGCGATTCTTCCCGACTTTGTATCATCCACAAATTTTCAGACATGCTTTTTGTTTTCCTTATTCAGTGTGATAAAAATGTTGAACAGGAGAGACGATGACAAAACCCTCCAGCATGTTATTGTGACCTCTCATTGTTGTGACATGAAATCCATTATTCAAGATTTTTTATCTATACCATTTAGTCAGTTATGAAGATCATAACTGAATATTATTCATTGTATATCTTTGTAGAATGAACATAAGGACATCAAGATTGACTGCTGTCAGCATTTAGAAACAATACCTATTAGAAACAGTATCAATTGTATCGAGCAACTGCTTGGAGTATATTTGCTTGATAGAGAAGATTTTTCTCTGTCAACCAAGTATCCTAATTTGACCCACAAATTCTGGGGTTTAAATAAACTTTCAAGCAGCTTCTCTAGAATTCTAAGCAGTAACTTCAGACCACAAAGCTTGCATTAAGATTACAAATCAACAAATGCTGTCAAGCAGAAAGGGAAAGTAGATGAAAGATACATTTTGTAACACAAGTTCATGATTGTCAACAACATAGTTTCAAGGACTGCAGGATGAGTTAAGTATATTACAAAGATTCAAGTAATAGTAAAGTATGAGAACGAACTGGTTTGTTATATATCTGGACATATAATAAAAACTGTTAGTGTGTTTTCATACTATCCATTTGATGCCAGTTGGACAGGTAGGTGGTTAATCTTGATCAATAACAAGTGACCCAGACTAGAGTACTAGTTAGTTCAGCTAAGTAATAAGGTCTTAAAATTTCTATTTAGTCCCAAATTTGAGAAACTAAAATTCTGCTTCTAACAGTCTGTAGTTTTGTTCCTCTAGCTTTTCTGAAAGTTAGATGCACAGCATTAACAGGATTTCTTTGTTCTGTCAGTCTAGTACTATATCAAGAAAGGAAATGCAGTCAGAATCAAGGCAAAATGATGGAAAGGAATAGAGGGAATATGGTTAAATGACTGTTCTTTTAGAGTAGATTTATACGTTCACTATAAGTGGAACAAAAGGCTTTCCTTCTACCAGATTGTTCAGTAGCAAATGCCACCTACTCACTATGAACTCCAATTAGTAAAGATATTACTGTGATGCAAGAATTCATTCTCTTTATATTGATTGTGTTACCAAAAAAAAAAAATGGATTCTAAAATCATGTCATATTACTGGGTTTTATTTCATGGGACAGTGGAAAAAGTACTGGATTTGGAGCCAGCTATTGTATTGGGGTGTTTTGGTTGTGGTTTGTTTTGTAAAATAAAGGCCTGTATTAGATGACCTCTAAGTGCCCTTCCAGCTCTAAATTTAGGATCAAGGCTCCTGTAGCTCTAGTATTAATTAAATGGCCTTCAATATCATGATATTTTTAAAAGAGATAAACATACAATAAAAGTCAAATTTTTGCAATATTAAGCCTAGGATAGAAGAGTATAGAAAGGAGAAATTGAAGATATCTTCCAAAAAACCTCTAATTATAAAAAGTGTAAACAGATGCAATGAAGTAAAAGAAAAAGGACTCTATTAGATTAGCTAATTGAGAGTCTTAGGGGGAGGGGAGAAGGAAGGGGAATGAAATAAGGATTTATACAGTGCATACTCTGTGCCAGGCACTGTGCTAAGCCCTTCTTACAAATAATATTTCACTTGATCTTCACAACAACACTGGGAGGTAGGTGTTGTTATCCCCATTTTGTAGTTGATGAAACTGAGGTAAACATTAAGTGACTTGCTCAGGGTCACACAACTAATAAGTGCCTTATGACGGATTTGAACTCAGATCTTCCTGAATCCAGGCTCATGCTGCCTCTAGGTTACTGTTGACCTTTGAGACAACAGCTTCAATGTGGGCTTTTTTTGTTTTGTTTTGCTTTTTGGAGGGCAGTTGGGATTAAGTGACTTGCCCAAGGTCACACGGCTAGTTTTTTTGTGTTAAGTGTCTGAGTCTGGATTTGAACTCAGGTCCTCCTGACTCCAGAGCTGGTGCTCTATTCACTTCACCACCTAGCCGCCCCTTCAGTGTGGTTTTAAAGAATAAAAAGAGAAGGCTGAAAGTTAGAAGAGCTATAGAGGGGCTCCAGCATAGGCCACCCTTTCTAACAGGTTAGCAGAGAAGAGAAAAAGAAAATAGGAAAATACTTTGATAAAATGGCAGGCTAAAGAGAAGCAATTCTTAAGGGAAACGTTGAATCTATTTGTGGGTTAAGGAGAAGGAACCAGGAGAAAAAGAGGGCTCTAGTGTTTCCAGGCTCATGGAAAAGATGTAAACAAACTAGGGCCTAGTTGGAGGGCTTAGCTTTCTCAAAGGAGAAAACAGTTTCATCTTCTGTGACCAGAATGAAGGGAGGTAGAATGGGAGAAGAAACAAACTTTGAGATGAGGAATCAAATTAACAAGTATTTATTAGGCACTGTACTGGGTGCTGAGATAAAAAGGTAAAAATGACATTGTCCTTGCCTTCCAGGAGGTTACATGCTATGAGGGGAAATAAGTATAAACATATATACAAAATAAATAGATCATTGAAGAGGAAGTCATGAGTATCTGGGAATATCAAAGAAGGCTTCGTGTTGAAGGCGACATTTGAACTAAGCTTTGAAGGAAACAAGGAAATTGAAGAGGCAAGAGATTCAGAGGAAGCTTCTTCCAGCAGTTAGGCACAACCTCTGAAAAGGCATAGAAGCATGAAATAGAGCATCCTGTCCTGTGTGTGGGATAGTAAGAAAGCCATTTGGCTGAGCCATACCTTCTAGGAAGGGGTGTAAGGTGGCTATAAAGCTGGAACGTAGTTGGAACCAGCGGGTGAAGGGCTTTAAAATGCGAAACCAGGGAGTTTGTATTGCACCTTAGAGATAATAAGGAGCCAGTGGAATTTATTGAGTAGAGGGAAAATGTTCATACACTTTGGGAAGATTACTTTTACCAGTGAGTGGAGGATAGATTTGAGACAAGGTAACCAATTAGGAGGTTATTGCAATAGTCCAAACAAGAGGTAATAGCCATGTGAGTAAGGGGAAGGGAACATATATGAGAGATGTGGAAGTAGAATCACAGAACTTGGCAACTGATTGGATTTATGACGTAAGGGAAAGTGAAATCAGGATATGCCTCAGGCTTTGCCTGATTTTCCTCCCCTTTCTGTAATTGCCAATTCTGTCCATACCTTCCTAATTCCATCATTTCTGCCTCAGTAGCTTATTCCTTATTGGAGAGAATCAGGTCATGTATTAACTGTGACAGAGAAAGCTATAGCAGATTTGTAGATAATTGAAATACTGCATGACTCCTATATAATGCTTTCATGCTAGGCTTGGGATCTTTTTTCATAAATTCTATCTATTTCTAGACTCTGCTTTTTGTCCAGGTGACTTGTAATATACTCCTTTGATAGTTTCCCCTTTGTTTCTTCCTCCATTGATTCTTTCCTAAAACCATCCACCTTGCTCTTCTGCATTCTGATTCCTGAATTTCTTCATTCAGCTACACCTTTATTGAGACTTTTACTCCATTGCCCTTTTATCTGTTTCCTTTTGAATTAGTAAAATATAACTAGATTCCAGTCACAAGTCCTGTTCTATGCAATGTCAGTGACATTTATAATGTAATAATGTTCCTCTTTGTCTTAGGAACTCTAGTTTTCCTTCTTTGTTAATCATACTTAGTGCATTTGTATATTGACATATGAGGACATGGTTTTCCCCCTAGATCTCTTAGATAGTTTTCCTGTAAATTACAAGTCCTCCACTGTTTTTCAGCCTTTGCTGCATCTGCTATACTCTCTGTTATGTGAGAGATTATTATCTCCCTCACTTTCCTTTTCCCCTTGAAAGCCCTCTTAATCAGATTTGCAAACCCCCTGCCATACATATTTTTACTAGCCTTTGGGATGTACATACCATTCTTGGCCACCATTGCTTCCTCCGAACCATGGTCTAGAAAGCCAAATTCCATTCTCAGATACCATTCTTAACCAGCTAATCATATCTCATATCTGCCTTTCTCTTTTGTAGACCCCACCTTTGGTCAGCATCAGTGATTAAAAACACTACCCATTCCCCTACGATCTTCAGTTTCTTTCCCAGAACTTCATCCCTAGCAATGATTTATCAGTTCCTTCTGATAGTATCATTTGTCCCTACATGAGTTACCCAGAGTAGGTAATGGTTGTGACAATTTTCAAGGGACAGGGTCACGTGGCTGGTACAATGAATTAATTACTTTCTTCAAACCCCTTCCAACTTTCCAACCCTCCAAAAAAAAAAAAAAAAGAAATTATGTAAATTAAATATAGCTAAATCCATAGAAGGGAGACAGAACTCTGATAAGCTAAAAATCCTTATGATTAACAACAGAGAGCTCTAATCCTTTAATTGCTTACTCTGCACCTCTTTCACCAGCCTTCACAAACCAGAGGCAGGAGTAGAAGTTTACTTGCACATTTCTGCAAGGCCTCATCTTGGGATTCCTCCCAACGTAGTATTCCAGTTCACTTGTACGTGATGGCATCACCTCCCTGATGTCATGGTCCTCTTCAAGAATGAAGGATAAACAACAGCAGGATTCTGCTGTAATATCTTCCTCTGCCCGGTGCCAATATAGTGATTTAGCCCAGTCAGGGAGAAAGGAATTGGAACAGGGTGACAGCGTGAGTATGTTCTCTGGGCCTGAAGAATAGTGGACTCAAACCCATCTGGGGCCAATTCTGTTCCCCAAGATGATACTCTGGTTAGAAACCCTATCCCTCTTCAATCCCCCAACCTCCATGCAGCAAGGCCAAGGCAGCCACCAACAAAGGGGAAGGCATCAGAAAGTAAGTGATGGATTTTTTTAAAGTATGATACCAAAGATTTAAAGAGAAAAGTCCTTAATAAAAGCCCAGAACACAAACAGGTATGTTAACAAAAAGGGTACTTAAAAAAAGAATGTAGTCAATTCTCTACAAGAATATAAAATTCTCTGATGAAATAGAGAAACCTATGGACTTTCCCAAGAGAGCATGGAACAATATGAAACTCTAGAGTGGTTTAAAAAAGAAATAAATTCCATAAAAGGATAAATTAGGAATGAACATGGGTTAGAATGTAGACCTTAGTTTTCATTAGATTCCCTCAGGATAGAATTTAAAACTCAAGTAATTTAGAAAAAGTTGAATCCACAATGGAAAATCTCTAAAGAAGTGAGAGACTAACAGATTTATAGTACAAAAGTTACTGAAGTGGGGGCAGCTAGGTGTCGCAGTGAGTAAAACACTGGCCCCGGAGTCAGGAGGACCAGTGTGCGGTTCCGGCCTCAGACACTTAACACCCACACAAAAAAACTAGCCGTGTAACCTTGGGCAAGTTACTTAACCCCAATTGCCCTCCAAAAGGCAAAAAAAAAATTTTTTAAAGTTACTGAAGTGGAGGAAAATGTAGTAGAAAAGAAGCAAGAGGTAATAGGTTAAAAGAACACATAAATTCTTTGTAAGCCAAAGCCACTGACAAAGGATGTGCTGGCAGAAACAACTTAAAAATCACAGGTCTTTCTGTCAGAATCAAAATTTTAAAATCTAAATACCATATGCAGAAAATAATACAAGAAGACATGTCTCTGGAGACTCTGTCCCATTCAGCTGTATACCCCAAAACAAGCAAGAGGCCTCTCCATCATTTGTATTGAAGTGGCAGATTGCCAGCAGGGAATCACCACTGTTGTTCATTCCTTCTTTCTCTGGTTGGTACTTGTGGATCTCTACAGCATCATTCCCTGAAACTCAAGAACCTGAGCTACCTGAGAAAGTCTAATCACCTCATCTGCAGGCAGAAGCTTATACCTCTTACTTAATTCCAGGTATTTAGTAGTTCTTCTCACATTCTGCCATGTGATAGGGTTCTCCTTTACATCTTCAGCTACTTTTTCTCCTTCCACTTACTCCAAGAAGGTGATCTTATGTCTCATAGCCTGAAGAGTAGAAGGGCCTTCTTCTTTCAGTCCTTTTACCTCCTCTAGGGGGAAATTAACCTTCACTTTGTTCATTTGTAACTATTCCCTAGGACTGTCAGAAGCACAAGCATCACTTCTCCTGCAGTCTCTGTAGTTCCCTCGTACTCCATATTTACTGGAAGCAAGATCCTCAGTCCACTGCTGTTCTTACTCATAGCTCTTGTGGCTAAATTTTATGCCAGTCTGCTATGGAAAAGTGTTCCTGATCCTGCTTGCTTCTGTAATGGCTTCATACTGAGGCTTTATCATGCTTCCCACCTTTTCTCAAGATAGGATGCTTGTGCAGTCCTGATTCCTACCCCATAAGAATTGTGAGAATCAAAAGAGATAATGTATGTAAGAGAGCTCTGTAAACCTTAAAGCCCTATGTAAATGTCATTATTATCTCTTCTTTGTTAAGCTTGATATTTCTCCTTGTCCTCCCCTGGCTATTTGAATCACTGAGAGGGACTGATATAGTGGGAAGAATACTGATCTTAGAATGAGAAGTTGAATTTGGGGGCTTAGCTCAGTATCTCTCGGCCCAATTTCCTAGTCCATAAATGTAAGATGAGTAAGGCATACTATATACTTCACAGTATAATGCAAAGCAAACAGTTTAGAAGTCTGTATATTAAATTCAGCAAACATTAAGTTCCTACAGTATACAAGGCACTGGGTTATAGAAACATAAATCTTAGTTCTGCTACTTATTAGCCATGTGGACTGGGGCAGTCATCTTGCCTCTGGGTCTATTTCCTTAAGTGTAAAAGAGCCTCTTAGAGTTGATGTCTACTGTTCCCTCTAAATCCTCCAGTGTTCGTGTGTGTGTGTGTGTGTGTGTGTATGTGAGTGTGTGTGAGAAAGAGAGACAGACAGACAGACAGACCCTGAGAGTTTACCTGTATCCTTTTATTGTGTAAAGGGGCTCTTGTCACTTGGGCACAGGGACTTCTCATGATACATTTCTGTGACTCAAACTGTTTCCTGCCTCTTTCCTTCACTTCTATCCCACAGGAAAAGGACCTGATCCCAAAGTTGTTCCAGACACTGGCCCCTCGCTTCAGTAATCAAACTGGGGGCTATACAAGAATGTTTCAGATTCCAAACCGTGAAAACCTGGACCGGGCCAAGATGGCAGTGATTGAATACAAGGGGAACCCCCTCCCTCCATTGGTGCTGCCACGTCGGGACAATAATCGCACACTCCTCAATCAGTTACTTGTGGGCCTTCGCCAGGACCTGGAACAGAAGCCCCCAGGTTCTACTGCATAAAGCCCACAAAGGTGTAGTTCAGAGCAGCACAGCCCAGAAGACTGCATTCTTGTTGGGGTATTCCAGCCTGGTAGCTTATGAGGACAAACAACCTGGTATTGCCTTCCGTTCTCTGACTTCCCTGGAACTTCAGGGTCACCGGCTTCCCTTGTTACTAGGGAACCTCAGGCTGAGCTACACTGGATACAGGAACAGAGCAAGAGATAAATGTGCATGTGTGGGGCAGGCCATTGTCTTGGAGTCATTTTGTTCTGCCCTGAGGAAGGAAGGACGAACTGATAGGCTTTAGTTTGTACAATAGATGGTTCCTATACAGTTGTTGTGTGTAGTTGGAATGCTGTTTTTGTCCCTTTCTCTCTGGCCTCCATGGTGAGACTGTTCTCTGGAAGACCTGGCTCTGGAAAGGATTCCCCTAAGTCTCCTGCCTAAACCAGAAGCTTTAGAGAACATTCCAACTATCCTTCTGTGTCCAGGCAGGAACACACAAAACTTCTTCCTCAACTGTCCATAGTAACCTTGGGTAGGCTAAGCTTATTCTCTGTACCCTGACTCTCTTCTTCTCCCCACTTACACATTTCAGCTGTGGGGATTATCATTAGACCCCAAGACTTTGAAGACTGTAGGGATGGCTGGAAGAAGATGCATATAAAACTGGGGAGGAACATCCGAGTGCCCCCCAACATGTATATGAGCTAACCCATATGAATGGGTGTGATAAGGGGGAATCCCAAAACCAGCTTCAGTAAGGTCAACCTAGGGTGGGAATCAGGATGCAGATCCTGCTGGGAATTTCCTGGAAATATTTCCCATGTACTGACTTTCAGTCTACTTTCTGGGGAGAGAGGAAATCCGGCTCTGCAAGCAATGAGAGTCATTCATATGGGGAGCCTCGTCAGAGCTTTAGGTGCCACAGAACCAAAGGAAATCCGAAGTCAACACCCTTTTCTCCACCCCTAAATACACACCCCACAACTATCACAAGATTAGCACAATATAAGATTTAAAAGTAGATAAGGAATTACATTCTGGAAACTAAGTGAGAATGTCAGGGGTAGAATCCTCTGACTGGTTACTCCCTGGAGAGATAATAAGAAGGGTGATAAACTGACAGCTAAAATAAGGTTCTCTCTCCCGGTCACTTTGAGATAATAGGAAATGCTAGTCTTGGGTACCTTTAAGAATAATGTTTTAAGGGCATCCTGACCTTGCTTATTCTGCAGTAAAATGATGAAGAAATACTTGCCCTTGCTGTTTCTTTGGACTGTGATTCAAAGTATGGTAACCCTAAGAGAATTTGTGGGGAAGTCTTGACCCAGGTTTCAGGAAAAAAGATCGGGGTGCTGATCAGTCCTGAACCTGGTCATTTCATTACATAGTAATGGAAGAATCCTAGCAATAGGTTTTGTTTGTAGGATAATGTTAGGGACAGTCACTACCCAGACATGGATCAGGAGTCCTAAACCTGGCCATTTCTGGGTATCGTTAAAAATTCTAGTGCTATTTACCTGATGGGAAAATAATAAGGGACCTTGGTCTCAGTGATGTAAACTGGCCCTGGTCATTTTTGCACATAATGATTAAGAATCTAGGCCTTGGTTATTCTGGGAAAGTTAAAATCCTCATCCTTGAATTAGTTTCAATTGATCAGTCTTATTCACTATAGTACAATAATAGGAAATTTAGACCATGGCTACTCTCAGAAATAATGGGAAAAGATTCCTCTCTAGACATACAGTAGAATAGTGATGGGAAATTCTGGTCCTGGTTGCTTCTTAAAACAGTGAAAGGAAATCCTGATTCAGGTAATTCTGTGAGTCTATGAGGGGATTTTAGCCCTATTCGTGTGTAGGACCATGATGGAGAAATAATGGCCCTGTTCACTCTGGGAGACAGTGATGGGAAAATCCTAACCTTGGTCACTAATTCAGTAGTGAGAGAATCCCAGCACTTATTTCTTACAAGTGATGGAGAAGTCTTGATCTAGGACATTTTTGTGGGATGGTGGTGGGATTTCAAGTCAAGTCAACAAGCATTTGTTGTCTATGCCAGATAACTGTGATAAACACTAGGGGTAAGAGAAAGGCAAAAGGAGAGCCCCCGATTTTAAGGAACTCGGTCTAGTGGAGACAACATGAAAACAACTGGACAGACAGCTATGCCAGTTACATTGGTGATTATCAACAGAGGAAAGGCCCTCAAGGGGAATTTGGAAAAATCTTTTAGAAATCAGGATTTTTACCTGGGACTTGAAGGAAGCTAGAAGGCAGAAATGATAAGGGAGTGCATTCTACATGTGTAAGACAGCCAGTGAAAATTCTCAGAGTTGGTAGATGGAGTATCTTTTTTGAGAAACAGCAAAGAGTCCAATGTCACTGGATCACAGAGTGAGTAGAAGTGAATGAAGTGTAAGAAAACTGGAAGGAAGCAAGGAAGGGGGGAGCTTATAAAGGGCTTTAAATGCCAGAGGATTATTTATCCTGGAGGTGATAACCATTGGAATTCATCGAATAGGACAAATGATACGGTCAGATGTGTGCCTTAGGAACGTCGCTTTGACACCCAAATAGAGGATGGACTGCAGAGGGGAGAGACAAGGCAGGGAGACCAATCAGGAGGCTTTTGTAGTAGGCCAGGTGTGAGGTGATGAAAACCTGTGCCAGGGTCATGACAGTGTAAGAGGGTATAGAGTATATAGGAAAAAATGTAGTAAAGGTGCAGCTGGCCAGACTTAGCAATAAATTGGATGGGGTGGGGGAGGACGGGTGAAAAAGTGAAGAATTGAGGATAATATGCAGATTTTGAGGATGGTAGTACCGTAGACAACAATAGGACAGTTGAGAAGATTCTCAAAAATAAATGAATTTGGTTTTGGACATGTTGAGTTCAAAATATGGGATATTCAATTTGATGTGTCCCAAAAGACAATTGATTTGAGTTGAGAAGTTAGGGCTGGATAAGTAGGTCTGAGAATCACCAGCATGGAGATGAAACCGTGGCAGTGGGTCACAAAGTGAAATAGTAAAGAGGAAAAAGAAGAGGGCCCAGGACAAACCCCACTACCTGAACACTAAGGACCATCAGACAAGTAGGTGGAGAACCACGGGAGAACAGTATTACAGAAACCTAGAAAGAAAAACATGAGGGAGAACAAGATGATGGATAAGGTCAAAGACTGAAGAGATTGAGAATATAAGGATTAAGAAAAGACCATGAAATTTGGCAATTAAAAGATCATTGGTAACTTCAGAAAGGGTAGTTTCAGTTGAATGATGATTTTGGAAGCCAGACAACAGAGTTGAGAGAGTAGAGGAAGTGAAGGCACTTATTGTAGATCAACATCTCGAGCAATCTATTCACCAAAGGGAGGAGAGATATGGGATAATAATGGAATTAGACATAGCAACTGAGAGTGTTCGGTACAATAAACATTAATTTATCACCTTTGTTGTGGAATAAAGACCACTGGTTGGCAGGTCAATGAGAAGGATCACCAATTGGGAGACAAATTCCATAAAACTTCAGTGGCCTTCAGTACTCTGGGTATTTTTATATTTCAGTCACATAATATGTTGGAGTCAGGGTGTATGGGAGATCTGGACTTTCCTGAGTACCAAAATTGGGATATTTTGCTGTTGCTGAGGCAAAGGGAAAGAACAGCCTATTGATAAGGCTAAGACAGGCACTTGAGGGTAGTTAGCTGTACTGGGAACTGTGAATACAAAGAAAATGGGGGAAAAAAAATTCCCTGCCTTCAAAGAGTGAATGAGTGCATGAACATGTGCATTGGTATGTATTATATTGGATTATGGATACACTGTATACAATATTAGTGTAATCCAAGTGGGCTTGGTCCCTTTGAGAGTGCTAGGTGACTCCTGACCCTGGTCCCTCTAGGAAAGTGAAAGAGAATATTGGCTCTGGTTACTCTCAGGAATGAAAGAGGTGGGGAAGGAGAAGAATCTTGACTCTAGTGCAACTCTGGGACTTCAGTGGATAATCCTATACCCTAGTTAGTCTTTAGGACAGTGATGGAGAACATTCTTCAGAGAAGAGATGGGAAATCTTGGCCTAGGCTATTGTGTGAATTAATGATGAGGAATACTGACCCTGATCAATCTGTATGACACTGATGCAAATCTTAGCCGGGGTCACCACAAATAGCAATAGTGAGGACATTCTAGCTATGGTCAATCGACTTGTATAAGTACCTACTATGTGATGCTAGATTCCTGGTAATGGAAATACAAAAATGGAATAGTCCTTGGCCTTAAGTAGCTCATATTCTATTGGTCTTTCTCTCATACAGTGAAGAGGTAATTTAGACATTTGTCACTCCCTGAAACAAGGGAATCCAGACCATGATCATTCTTTTGATGATAATGGTGGAATCCTGGTTCTAGGTCTCTTTGGGGCATTGTCCATCAAGAGATGAAAAGAAATCTTCTATTCATGAGGTTTAAGATGTTTGTTTCTTTGTCTTCTATGTCATACTGTTGGCTCATTTTAAGCTTAAAGTTCAATAAAATGCCCAAATCTTTTTTTCCCTAAAAACTTTTCTAGCAACACATATACCCCACTTCTCTGTATTTGTGTAGCTGATTTTTTAAACCCACATTTAGAATGTTATGTCTATCCCTAACTTTAATCTTACTAGATTAAACCCTTTGTTTTAACCAATCATTATCTTTTTAGATTATTATTGCCATTAGATTATGTTAACTCCCATGACATCTGCAAACTTGTTAAGTATACATGTTAAAATAGTCTTTCAGTTCAACAAATGCTAAGCATTTACCATTTAATGAGGCTCTATCCATGTCTAGGTAAAATAGTAAGGAAACAGATCCTTGGGGTCCTTCTTTAGAAAGCTGCTAACATGAGTTCCATGCCATAGCAAGGTATCAAAGGAGACCTTTAGTAGTAAAATGTGGCATTAGGCTGTATTAGTAGAAGTATGGTATGGCAATAGGTCCGTTCTCTTGCCTTCAGACCACATTTGAGTTACTTAAATTTTTTTCAATTAGCAAAAATGCGTTTTCTGTCCCCAACATCTCCCTCATTCCATTAAAAACAAAACCTTCAAACAAATAGACATAATCCTGCAAAACAGATTCCCATATTGGCCATGTCTAAAAAACATATATAAGTCCATAATTTCTGTGAGGAGGTGGGTAGCATGCTACATAACTGGACAGAACATTTTTTTTTAACTATTGTTTCCAGTTTTTAAATACTGAAGATTTGAAAGAGACCTCATAGGTCATCTAGTCCAACCTTTAACTAAACAGGAATTCCCTCTCTAACATTCTAATAAATGGTCTTCCAGACTCCACTAGAAAACAACCATCTCCTGAACCAGCCTATTTCACTTGTGGATAGTTCTAATTATTAAATAAGTTATACAGAGCATTTCATTAAGCCTAACTCTACCTTTCTGTAGTTACAACCCTTCTAGTTCACCTTTCTGGGGCCAAGCAAAACAAATCTAGTATCTCTTTCATATAAGAACCTTTCAAATACTTATGATAGAAATTATTCCCTTTCCCCCAAGTCTTCTCCAGTTCCTTTAATCCTGATCCAGTAAGATTTCCAATCCTTTCAATATTGTAGCTCTCCTTTGAACATATTCCAACTTTCCAATGCTCTATCTAATTGTTCAAATTGAATGTACATTTTTTAAGTGTCTATTGCATACAAAGCTTAGCTTCCAGGTAAGATAACAAAGTTTAGATAAGTCATAGACTTTGTCCTGTCACGGTCTTCATCCTCATGAAAGTCTAGTGGTAAGTAGGGTTTGGCACATACAAAAATAATTAGAATATAAAATAACAAAAGTTTGTAAGAGAAATATGAGTGAAGTTTTATATGAGGTCCAAGGCAAGGACTCATTACTAATTGAGGACAGTTAGGAAAGGTTTCTTCACAGAGGTGGTGTCTGAGTTGGCTTTAAAAGCATACATAATAATGTAAACAAGTAGGGGAAACAGAATGATGGAGGTCATTCCCAGCATAAAGAGAGCATATGTGTGAAAAAGTACCAAGGCAGAAAAACAGCATGTCTGGGGGATAGAGAATAGTCCAGTTTTGATGGAATATAAACTATATGGAGTCATGAGATATGGTTGTAGTAATAGGGTGATGTCACATGGAAAAGAGTTTTGAGTGACAGCTAGAAGAATTTAATCTTTTTTTTTTCCCTGTAAGACAAGGAATCATTGAAAGGTTTTAAGACCAGAGCACTGCTATAGCCAGAGGTGTTATCATATACACCCATCAGTGATATTAGGGGTAGACTGGAGGTAGGAAGTCTCTAGAAAGACCTGATAAGGAGTCTACTTCAGTAGTCCAAGGGGATGATGAGAGCCTGTACTAGAGTGGTATTAGTGGAAATAGAGCTGAGTGGATGAATGGGATGAGAGAACAAGAGGATTTGGTTAAATGAGAATTGAGGAAAAAGAGTCAAATATAACAACAAATCTTAAAACAGACTGAGTGAATGGTGGTGCCACAAAGTAGTAAAGTCAGAAGGGGAACAAACAGATTTGGGGAAAGGAGGAAATACTACCTTGATCTGGAATCTGTTGAGATTGAATTGGTTGTACACATTAGTGGGGATGTCATTTCAGAAGTTTAAGATAAACGACCTGGAACACAAGTGAGAGGTCAGTCATAGGTTTATATTTAGGAATCTTTGGTTGTCTTACATTTTCCCCTAGTTCTTTTTCCCTCCCCCTCCACCCCAGTAGAATATAAGCTCATTAAGCACAGAAACCACTTCATTTTTGTCTTTCTATCACTATAATTTAGCATAGTGCTGTGGATATACTCAAATGTATGTTTGTAGATGGACCACAACCCAGCCATGCCTGCATATCCTTTGCAACTCTTGTCTCTCCATAATTCCCCATTAGAGATCCATTTAACATCCTGGGGGCCTTCCTCACCTTTTCCTGATATCAAAATGGTACTAAAGCTCTAAACTCAGAGGACCTGTGTTCATATCCCATACTTGTCATTAGCTGCCTGTCTGACCTTGGGCAAGTCATTTAATCTCCTTGGGTCTGTTTATTCATCTGTAAAATGAGGGGGCTTGACTAGATGTCCTCCAAGAAGTCTTTCAGCTCCATATTGACAATCCTATGCCATGTGACCAGGCCATCGCTTTCAATCAGACATTTCTCTGGTAAAATCTTTACTTTTTTTTTCCATATATACTCCATGTTGTAGCCTGCTTACACTCACCATCCTCTTCTGAGTAATTCCCATTTTTAACTCTTCAGAGACTATATTATTTCACTGTTGACCACCACTGCCATTACACATTATCAGCCTGAGGGCAAGGACTATCTTGCTTTTGTATGGCATCCCTGGAGCTTTAGCACATAGTAACCCTTAATAAATACCTTTTTTCATTCATTCATTCAATCAACATACAACGTCTGAGACACAGGAGGCATTTAATAAGTTTGTTGAATTGATTTGAAGTCAATCATTTGCATAGAATTACAGAATCTAATTGTTGGAGAAGACCTTAAAGGTCATTGAGTCCAACCCTTACCAGATAAATAATCCATTCTACAACATTCCCAATAATTGACAGACAATCTAATATCTCCCTTGACAACAATCTAATGTTTCACTTCGGGATAGTTTTAATTATTATAAAGTTTTTGCGAATTCCTTTTACCCATTGCCCTCTACGATGAAGCAGAACAAATCTAATTTCTCCAGCAGTTGGTCCTTCAAGTGCTTGAAGACAGCTATCATGTCATCCTTGTAGATGTCCAGATTATATATCCCCAGTTCCTTCCACAAATCCTCATGGCATGATCTTAGGACCTTTCATTAGCCCAGCTGCCCCACTGTGAACCAACTCTAGCTTATTAATAATGTCCTTCCAAAAATGTGGCACCCAGAACTGAACACTAGACATATGATCTGAACAATGGCAGAAGACAGCAAGAATGTCATTTCTCTAGTCTTGGACATCATGCCTCTAATATTAAAGTTATATTTCCTTTTGCTTTTTTAGCAGCTATATAGTGAGACTGTAGTCCACAAAACACCCAGATTTTGTTCACAGGAATGTTATCCCCAATCCTATGTTTGTGAGGTTGATTTTTAGAACTCAAGTATGGAGCTTTATATTTATTCCTTTTGAATTTCATCTGGTTCAGTTCAGCACTGTATGTTAGCTTGTCAGTGTCTTTTTGGAACTTCTCTACACATTAGCTGTCTAGCTGGGCTTCTTTGCAAATCTAACAAATGTACCTGATCTTTGCCTTTGTCTAAGCCTTTGATAAAAATGTTAATTAACACAATGCTAAGTATAAATCCCTGAGGCACTTCACTAAGGACCTTCCTCCATCTTATTCTGCATTAGTTAGAAATATCTGAGTTCAAATTCAACCTTAGATACTTACAAGCTATGTGACCCTGGGCAAGTCACTTAACTTCTGTCTGCCTCTGTCCTCAACTACAAAATAGGAATCATAATAGCTCCTACCTCACAGGTTGTTGTAAGAATAAAATGAGGTAATATCTGTAAAATATTTAGCATCCTGCCTGACACATGGTATGGACTTAATAAATGCTTATCCCTCCCCATCCCGTTATAGCCAAGCAGAACTCTTCTCCATGACAACCCTTCAAATATTTTAAGATAACTATTACATTTCCCTGTTTCTTCTCCAGAAACATCTTCAGTTTCTTCTGGCAGTCCTCATATGATAACGGTTTCTAGTCTCCTCAAAATATTGGTCATCTTTTGTTCATATACCGATTTGCCAATGTCCTTACTAAACTTTATTCAAGTTAACATCAGTCCATTCCACCAATTCAAAAGTCATCCAACTATGCTATCATCTATCCTATATTTCTACATTGTATCCACAAGCATTGTCAAGTGCATTATTACTGCAATCTAAGCATACTAAATGATGGAAGAAATCCATGAGGAAGGGATTCAAAAGAGAAGGGATACTTAAGAAAAAAGGGAAATGAAAGGGGGAAGTGGAGGGATGAGAGATTTTATTGAAAGAGAATGGATTAGGGAGAGAAAGGAATGTGAGGAAAAGAAAAGGAAAAGGGTAAAAGGATGGGGATTAAGAGAAGAATATAATAGAGGGAGGCTGAGACAGAGGAAAATTTATTGGGAAGAGTATAGGAGGAGAAAAGAAAAGGAGTGCAGGAAATTTAGGCAGCATGAAATGGGGAGGAAAAAGAGGATGTTAACAGAGAAAAGGTGATGGAGAAAAAATGGGAAGAGAAAAGGATGAGAGAAGTAATAGAAGGGAATGAAGGGGACTAAAGGGGAGAAAAGGGAGACAGGATAAAGGAAGAGAAGGAAATGAAAGAAGAGATGTAAGGAAGGGGAAGAGATCAAGAAGAGAAAGGACTGTGATCAGGAAGAAAGAGAGAAGAGAATCAGTAAATTGAGGATGGAGGAAAGTGATCAGTATGGTGAGGAGTGTGGAAACTATGTCATATGAGGACCACCTAATCGAACTTTGAATATTTAAGCTAACGTGGGGGGAGGAAAGTTTAGGAGAGACATGACAGCTGTCTTCAAGTATTTCAAGGGCTATTTCAGGAAAGAGGAATACAACTTGGTCTATTTGTCCCCCATGGCAGAATAAGGTAGTAATTGCAAAGACGAAGATTTTGGCTTAATGTCAGGAAAAACTTCCAAAAAATTAGGGCTGTCCCAAAGTGGGATGGGTTCCCCTTAACTAGAAGTTTCCCAACAGCATGGCTCAGTGAAAAGAGGGTTAGGCTTTCCATTAAATGGCTTCGAGTGAAATCCTTGTTTTGCCATTTTACCTGTGTTACCTAGGGCAGGTCATTTAAACTCTTTGGGACTCATTTTAATAAGTCTGTAAAATATGAAGTTGGTCAAGATGATTCAAGATCCCTTCCAACTTCAAATCTATATTCCCATGAACGAAAGGCAGGAAAGTCTATTGGGTTTGTAAGCAGAATGTATTCTTTTTCAGGTATGAGTTAAAGTAGACTTTAAGGTCTCTCAATTCTTTGGTTCTGGAATAAGGAGCAAGGAGAGTAGGGAAAAAGAAGATAAGATAGAGAGAAAGGGTGATGGAAAGGCAAGGGATAGGAGAAAGAATGTCATAGGGAGAGAATACAAGAAGAGTATTTGAGCGGAAAGGGATGGGATAAAAGATAAGTGAAGAAAAGGGGATCGAAAAGAAGAAAGGGGAAATGAAAATACTGGAAGAACAGAGGTTGGTGGGGAGGAAAGGATATGATGGAGACAGGAAGGGATGGATCAAAGACCAAAGGGATGAGGAAAAGAGAGAGTGAGAGAGAGAGAGAGAGAGAGAGAGAGAGAGAGAGAGAGAGAGAGAGAGAGAGAGAGAGAGAGAGGAAAATGGGAAAGAAAATAAGGGTGATGGGAAGAAAGATCAAGATTAGGGATTTGGGGGAATGGAGGAAGGAGAGAGAAAGAGGTTGAGGAGAGAACGGGGAATAAAAGAGACAGAGATTAGGGAGAAAGAAGGGGTTAAGAAGAAAAATGCCAAGAGGGAGAAAGAGAAGGATCATAGGATTATGGATTTCAAACTGGAATGGACTTTAAGAGATCATCTAGTTCAAACCCCTCCTGGAAATGTAGGACGGGAAGGAGATGGGAGAGAATAGGATGCAGAAGGTCGATCTGGACCAAATCGGGAAGGTTTGGGTTCACCCAAAGCCTGAGTCTGGGAAAGGAGGTCCGGACCAGGGCGGGAGGGCTAGGGAGAAGGCAGTGGGGCCGGGACGTAGGAAGGGAGGGGGCGGGGGCGGGGGATGGAGAGAGGGAGGGCGCGCGGAGAGGGGGGCGGGGGCTCGGGTTACAAGGGGGGGGGGGCTGGGGGGGCCCGAGGGGCGGGGGGAATCTCGGCTCCTCGGTGGCGGCGGCGGCGGCGGCAGCGGGAGGCGGCGCCCGGACAGACGGGTGGAGGGACTGACGGCCGAACTGCGGGACTGGAGTGGGGACCTGACGGGCAGCCAAAGCGGGGCGGCGGAGGCAGAGTCCAAGAAAGAAGAGGCGAAAGCGTCGGAGGATGAGTAGCTCCGGGCCCCGTTCGGGCGCGGCCCCGGGGGGCGGATAGCGGATCCCGGAGCGGGCCGCCCAGGCGGCTAGGAGACGAGGCGCGGGTGGAGGCGGCGGTGAGGTCAGTGCCCGCCCGGCCCCTCCGGCCCTCTCGCCCTCGCCCGAGGCCCCCAGCCCCTTCCCCCTCTCCCCTTGAGTCCTCCCCCTGTCCCGGCCCCGAGCTGCAGAGCTGGGGCTTTGTTCTGAGTCGGGAGACAATGGGGGGGGGGGGGGGAGAGGGAGGAATGGGGATATGGGGAGGGACTGGGATGGAGGGGGGGGAAGCGAGAGGAGGGTCGGGGGCCTGCGTGTGCGTGTGAGTGTGTGAGTGCGGGGAGCCTGGATGGGCCGGGCGTGTTGGAGTGTGTATGATTGTGGGAGGATGTGTGCGTCTGCGAGTGTGCCTGCGTGTCCGTGGGTCAGCGTGTGTATCCGAGCGTGTGGCTTCGGGGGAGTAGGATGAGTGGCTTTCCGTGTGTGTGTGTGTGTGTGTGTGTGTGTGTGCACACCCATATATATGTATCAGGACGTCTTGCATGTGGAGTCTGGGACAGAAACAGAGACAAAGAGACCAAAATGGAGAGAAACAGAAAGAGAAGAGAAACAGACAGAGAAAAAAGAATCGTAAAGAAAAAGATGGAAGGTTAGCCTGGGAGTTGAGTTTTGCTTTCTAGTCCTCACTGTATCACTAACTTACTGTGTGACCTTGGGCAAGTCACACATCTGGGTCTTTTCTTTCCTTTCCTGCTCTAAAATGAGAGGATTGGATCAGATTACCTCCCAGGTCTCTAGGCTAAGACACTGCCTAGGGTTTCAGTTGGATCAACATAGATCCTGTTCAGAGTGTGAACTGCCCAGTGTCTGTCTGTCTTTGGAGATGCAGAAACTAGAATTGGAGAAATGTTTTGAGTCACACTGAACTAGGATAGCTGTGGTTTGGAAGGGGGCTAGTTACCTTAGTCTCTGGTGTGGAGGAGGGGAGGATCTGAATGGCACAATGAATGCAGTGTGGAGTAGGCTGGACTGGAAACCACAGGGTCAAGGGCCGGGATAATATTGTGCCTTGTGGTCACCCGCAAACTCCCGGACACTATCACAACTGCTCACATGCCCTGGACACTGCCATAGCCATTCAAGTATCCCAGAGGAAGCACTGTCTCAGTCACCCACATGCTTAATCCATAAGTATTTATTAAGAGCCTACTATGTGTCAGGCACCATGCCAGGTAATTGGGATAGGAAGACAAAAAAAGAAACATAGCTCCTCCTCCAAAAGCAAACTCCACATAACACTCACAGTTGATTGAACCCCCCACAGGAGATACTATCACAGCAGCCCACCAATACCACAGCAGACTTTCTCAGTGGAGACCAGAGGAGACCCCATCACACCTGCCCACACATGACACACACACCCACTTAAACAGCTGCCTAAACACCTCAAATACCAACACAGCCACCCACACACCTCTAGTCTCAGCTGCCCTCACACCCCAAAGGAGAAGCCACCACTCCCTGAAGCCAGTCATTCCTAGCATGTGCATCCACCCACACTCACACCTGCAAATATCACTGGCACCCATTCCCAGAGGCTGTACCTCAGCTTGTGTTTGGAGCATAGTTCCTTGACCTCCCCATGTCCTTTTGTGGAGACAGTTTGTTCTCTCTCCCACACAGACAGGTTTTTTTCTGATGCAGAGACCACAACCTCTCTCAGCTCCATGTCCCACTTTTCCAGGGCTTCCCCACAGTGGGAAAGACTTCGTTCATGTCCACTACTAGTTTCTTCTAGGATGTTAAAAAGTGGCTACTTCTGCTCCACTGTCCTAAAAGTAAGGGGAAAGGTAGTCTTTTTTTTTTTTGTACTTTCTTTCTTCTCTGTCCTATGTTTAGTCTCCTTTATCTCTCCTCCTTCTTCCTTTTCTCTCCTCTATGATCCCATCCTCTCTCCCCTGTCTGTCATTGTCTCTCCTTAGTCTTCCTTCTTTCTGTCTTGCTGTTCTCTCCCCTTCCTTCCACATTTCTCTCTTTGTGTTTTCCTTTTTCCAATCTATACTTTTTTCTCTTCATCTCTCTCTCTTCAGCTTATTTTTCCTTTTTCCCTTACTCTTTTCACTATATAACCCCTTCTGTCTTTTCTCATTTCCCTCCATCCCTCCTTTTTTCTTTTTCCACTCTCTCCTCTATTTCCATGTAGTGACAGAATCCCAGATTAAGAAGGAACTCCACAGAAATACCTTAATGAGAATCCATTTTACAGTAACCTTGAGAAGTTGTCATTGCCTAACTGGTGTTTGAATATTGAGAGTCAGTGTGGGGCTGGGGAAAGCGTGCCCCAGTGTATGCTCACCAGACCTGAGTTTGAATTCTGGCTCTGCCACTTACTACTTGTGTGACCTTAGCACTTAGTAACTTCTCTGAGCTTAGTTTCATCATCTGTTAAAGTGAAGGGGTTGGGCCAGATGATTTATGAAGGGCTTTCATCTCTAGATGTATGATCTTATGAACTCTGGTGAAGAGAACCTGCCACCTCTCAGGGCAGCTCATTCCACTTTGACAGCTCTGATTGTCAGGAAATTTTTCCTTATATCAACTCTAAAACTGCCTCTCTGTAGCTTCCACCCATTTCTCCTAGTTGTGCTCTCTCCGGCCAAGCAAAACAATCAGCTCAACATTTCAACAAATACGCTCTAAACATCTATGTGGCCAAGCACTATGCTGGGTAATGGAGACAGAATGACAAAAAGTGGAAAGTCACTATCCCCAGGGATCTTACATCCTATGGGGGTGGCTGGGAAGGAGTCCACACAACTGTATGGTGTTTAATTGAATTTTTAAATTTTTAAAAATGTTTTTATTATTTTTATATTATATATTATATTATATTATTTTTATTTTTATTCACCCACAAGTGAATAGGAAAAATTTAGAGTCATTTAAAAAGAGAAAATGTTAATAGCTATTCATGGAAGATGGGGTAGAAATTCAGAAAGGTCTCTTAGTGGCCCTAATGAATTAAAATACAACTTTTAACCTGGTTAATTTAGGAGGATACTCCAAGCATTGGAAGCCAGTGGAGGAAAATAGAATAGGAAGAAAGAAGTGAGCAGAGGAAAGATACATTTAAAAATAGATAATGGCAAAAGATGCAAAGGGAAAGGAAATAAGAAAAAAAGAATATTTCATGACTTGTGATGGGGAGCCTTCAAAGAGAAGACAAGGAGAGTGATAGTGATATAAAAGGCAGCCTAGTAGAGGGTAAAGAACATGACTTAGATTCCAAAGATTAGAGGGCTGAGCTCTGCTACATAGAGGTTCTGCCGAGTGACCATGGGTGAAATATTCCCACTCTCTGAGCCTCAGTTTCATGATTTAAGATGGGGATAATCTTCCCTTCCTGCCACAGAAAAACTGTCCATGAAAGTGCTTTGTGTATGGTAAAGTCTATGCAAATACAAGGAATTATCATTATTCATAACAGAGGCACATGAACAGTGACTTCTGTTAAGACTGTTACTTTGTATGATCTAAAGACAAGAGGAAACCAGAGAGATTAGGAAAGAAGAACTGGCTCTGATAAACCACCAAAAAGTGGGAAGTAGTGCTGGAAATAGATTGAACGTTTCCATGGCTGAAAAATTCATCCTGTAGTAGCCAGCCTAGTGATGAGCTTTTCCAAACTTTGGAAACTGGTCCTCAGTCAATAGCTGGACATTAGGCCCAAGCTTCAGACTGTTTCAGCTTGGCAAAGCCTGCCACAGGAAGCCTTTGGAATAATTCCCAATAGCTTCCCTGTTCCCAGGTCTTCAGTTTAGGTGGTGGAGCATTCTGAGTTCCTTGAGTGATCCCTCTGGTCCCCTGCAGGCTCAAACAGGTTGCCTTTATCTGGACGCGCTCAAATTTGTTAGTACCATTCCAAAAATCCAGTTCTCCCTTTGCCATTCAGTTTAATAATCATTTATTTATAGCTTCTCAGTCAATCTTTGTCCTTCCCTTCTACCCTGATTTTTTCCTCTTAAAGGTGTCAGAAGACCAGGGTTCAAGTCCCTGATTAATTAGCACATGACACTGAGGGAACCACTTAAGTTCCTTGAGCCTCAGTTTCCTCATCTGTAAAATGAGACAATTGCACTACATGGCTTCTGAGGTCTCTTCCAGATCTGATTCCTGTGATCCTGTGGTTTTCCCTTCCAGCTCTCACAATTTGGGATTCTCCTCTTTGTCTCCTGTCTCTTTCTCCTAGTCCCCCGTACTTTCTCCTCTGTACCCATTATACTGTCTTGTCTCTCTTATCTTTCCTTTCTGTACTTCCTCTTCTCTCTCCCTGGCTTTTCTTTTTCCCTTCAGCCCCTTTAGTATCCCCTCTGTATTCCCAGTGTGTCCACTTCTGTCTCAATTAAATTCCAGTGAGCCAGTGCTGCCTCTCTCCCCGCTTCTCTTCAAACTCCTTATACCCCTCCTCCCCACCCTCTATTTCCCTTTACCTTTCTGTCTCTCTGCTATCTCTCTCTCTCTCTCTCTCTCTCTCTCTCTCTCTCTCTCTCTCTCTCT